>NC_056746.1:276246740-276339240 GCF_019279795.1 Protopterus annectens
AGTGTATAGTGGATGGCTTCTCCTCCCAGCACCTTACTATTCATAAACAAATTAAGAGACTGTACCATATTTGGAAAGGGGAGAAACACTGGATTTGCTACACTGCGATTCATCAAAATTTGATTTCATCTGCTTCTCTACAAGTGGTCAAGGTGAAATTCCTCAGAGAAGACATTATGCATGTCATTTTGTACTATTTGCTTTATGGAAACATGATTTGATTTCTGTATTGGCACTTACTCCCTAGATTCCAGTTTCAACAGAAGAACTGGCCGTGGGTATCCTTTTTACACTTTAATAAGCACATATTAGCTGTTAGGTTCCTAGTATTCCATTTCTATATTTCTTTTTAATTATGAGGTTCTTATTGCCTTCCTCTAGTTGTGGTATGTCCTTAAGGAGTCATTTGTGTATATCCCATGGGCCTCCACTATTACATAATGCAGACTCCAACTAGGTTGGGTCTTTCTTGCAGTTTTTGCTGAATGGGTTGTCTGTGTGACATTTGTATCTTTTTTTGGTGTTATTTGGGATATTTTGCAGGCACCCTAATGTTTATGGACATTAGGCTTGATTTTAATCTATGGATTTCTTAAGTTAACCAATGCCATCATTGCTGTACAGATGAAGAAGGTCAAAACATGAGGTCTACAGCTAGTGGGGTTTGCCTTTATAGGCCTGAATGTGCTCATAAATATTTAAAAAGTAAAAACTTACAGGCCTTAGAAGCCATAAAGCTGAAACACTATTATGTTTTTAAGAGGTCATTTGCATTTATCTTACGAGTCTCCACTACGGGAGATTTAAGGTATTACACTGTGAAGACTTTAACTTGGTTCGGTCTTTTTTGCAGTTTTTACTGAATGTTTTACTGTGTGACCTTTTTAGCCTTTGGATTGGACTCTAATTCATTCTTTGAAATTAATTCATATTGAGGAACCTTGATGCCTTCTCATTTTAATTCTGAATCCAGCCCAGATTTATGGATACCTGCCTTGCTAGATAAGAAAAAGGAGGGCTACATCTGAATTTTATTCTTTTGAATGGTACCCTGGAAATGATATTGCTAAATAATCTCACCTTAAGTAATAATTTAGGACTAGTTCGAATGATTTTCTGTATGCATTCAGACTAGTTGGTGAGAATGAAAGAAATTGCTATTAGGATTTTTTTTGGCAAGACAAGTTGCAAAGAAGATCCTTTGCTTTATAATTTTTCCTTAGACAATAGAGGAATTAATTTTCCTGATAATAGGAGAAATCAAGTGCCAAGTCAGCTGTGTAGACTAGCTACTTTCAAACAGACACCTGAAGATAAGCCTTGTGTGCATTTTTGACTAATAGATGAGACATTTCTAAAAAGGAGGCTTAATTTCACCCCCAGTAAATCTATACCAAGGTATGCTACCTAACATACCAATTAATTGTTTTATCTGGGTGGTCTACGGATTATTCCTACTAGTTGAAGGAGGATATATTCCGTAAGTAAAGCATCTCAGGTAATCTTAATTTTAATATAGGAGGACATGTAATATAATCTAGGCCCTTAGTAGTCTTGGATTCTAAACCAGTTAAAGAATTTAGTTAAGACAATTAAAGTTTTTTTTTTTTGGTCAACCTTGATGCAGAACATGGGAATAACTTAAAAGCCCAACAATAGCTCAATGCTGCCTTGGGATTTCCTAATGTTGTAAATTAAACATGGTATAGAACAGTCCAAAATGGAGTGACACAGCAAGGAGGGAAGGTAACAGTGGCACAAAAAATGTTCAGGACTAGTACGTACTGGCAATAAATCGAGTAATCAATATTAGAACTCTGAGTTCAATAATGATCAGTTAGATTGAGACAAAATATCAGGAACAGCAATTCAGTATTATAAACTTATTAAAACAATACAAAAAAACATTTTATGTTGGTGGCTATGTACTTCATTTTTCTAAAATTCTACAAAGTTAGCCCTAGGGTTTTCCAGAATGCTTTAGATACACCAAAATCATAAGGTCCTTTAAATATATCTTCTGAAATTAAGAAATTCTTCCCAAGAAATAAAAGATAACACAAAGCAAGACTTGTTGTTAGGCTGATTCTCTGTAGTGAGTGTATGTGAAACATTTAACCAAAATGAGATAAAAGACAGTAAAAAAACAGACATATTTCAGTTGTGACTGTAGTGGTTAAGTTGATCAAGTTGTGCACAGAGGCTGTATAAGAACTCACAATCTATCATGTTTTGGTGTGGAAGGATTTACTTTTCTCTTTTCTTAAATTAGTACATTACCATGTATTAGTGAATTTGAAATTAAGTGATGGTAATTATCTTTGAATGTAGCCTATTATTAAGAACAAGCACAAATGACATTTTAAGAAACTAATCATGAGTGGACAGGTGATCCGCTGTGGTGACCCCTAATCGGGAAAAGCCGAAAGACGAAGAAGAAGAAGCCTCCCAATACCTAATAAAGAGACTGATAGTATTATAATATTATATCATGAAAGAACTCTGCTTCTAAGTTTAAAATCAGATGTTTCTTTTGATAGGCCATGTTTTCCTTTATGTATCCTACAGATAAATATCAAGTAGTGTATGCAGATAAAAAATGAGATTATGCAACAGGAAATGGAATACTTAGTGGTGAAGGATGGAGCAACAATAAGAGAGAGATTCTATAATGCAGATGAACATGTGAATATGTTATCTCAAAGGATTTCTCTTAAAGAAGTACAGTAAATTGATACAGCAACAGGTAAGGATATTGAAGGTAAGGTTATCTCTACCTTGTGATAAATTGTTTAATATACATTTTATACTAGATATACAGCTAGCCGGTTTGGATTTTTATTTGTTAGAGTCTTTTGTTAAAGATTGGGTAAAGGGACTATATTTTTACATATAACAAAGACGGACTCATGTCACAATGATGCAGAGTTCTTAAGGTGGTTAGTTTGACGTGTGTAGCATTTCAGTAACAGAAGTAATAAGGATGGTTAATTTAAAGAAAATGTAATGAATACACTCATGTTGTTGGATTATATGTCAGCAATAATTTAGCCTTGCAATTGTCTAATCCCGCATTTAACATTTAATTGTGTTTTTCTGCTGCAATATTTGTTTTATTGGTTTACATTTCTTTCTTTTTTTAATCCAAGCTTCCAAACCATATTAAGGGAAATAACATGTTGATGGATACTTGAAAAATAAACTGCTTATTGAAAACTAATAATTAAAATATAAAGCAAGCAAATACTTATGGGAGGAAAACAAATCACTTTGGTATGACTAAAATTTAGATGTGGTAGTGGTGGGTTTGGAAGAGAAAGCAAAATACTGCCATAAAATAGAGTGAGACAACAATTTACCTCAAGCAAAGGGCATATGACAATGACTTCAACCTGTCTGCATAACACAGATCTTGAAGACCCTAAATTACAAAGAAAATTCAGGGTCTTCAAGATCTGTCTTTTGCGGACAGATTGAAATCATTGTCACTTTACTCTGTGTCCTACAGACTGTTCAGAGGTGACCTGTGCCTTACATACAGAGCAATCTCTGACCCAGCTTTAAGGGAAATGCTGCACATTTGCAAGTCAAATGGCACAAGGGTCACTCACTCAAAGGACCTTAACCTGGTATGTGATATCAACAGAACTTGCTGGAGAGATAGATTTGTCTCACAGAGGTTGCCCAACTTTTGGAACAATCTTTCTATTCATGTTCAACAAAGTCCCTTGTTAGCTCTAGTTAAGCATAATTTGGACAATTGGATGGGTAACTGGAAATTCACCCTGGGGCTCCACCTGTGTCTCTCATGGACAGGGGCAATAGGTGCTGATTTTAGTGTCTGCTAGAACCAGACACCATTGGGAACATGGATTGAACTTGACTAGGGTTGTAAGGGCTCTGGGGCCGTTAGCCTAGTAACCTCCTATGATCCTATGATGCTGCAACATGGCAGGACCTCACAAGTGAAACAGTCTTGAATCACCCATACTCCCCTGCAAGAAAATAAACAACCTGTGTTTTTGACAGTATGCAACTAAACTAGCTATGTGAATCTTTGTATACCACCACTCAAGATTTCCTCACATTAATGTACGATGGTGTGTGTGTGTGTGTGTGTGTGTGTGTGTGTGTGTGTGTGTGTGTGTGTGTGTGTGTGTGTGTGTGTGTGTATATGTATGTGAAAGAGAGAGACTAACGTGAAAACACATAGTATGATAAACCTGAGACTGATATATTAATATTTATGAACTGTGAATCATGAAAAAGATGATGTATGTAAGTTTCAAAATGTGATTTTGGTATTGTGGAATACTGTCTTCTTTACCTGAACAGTGGATTTTAAAGCTTAAAAGACTGATGCACATCACCAATCTGATCATGGCAGTGGTGAGCCATAAACGCACTGCATATCTTAATGAATGTCTAAGTGCAAACATCTGTGGTGCGGTTGTCAATGCTTCAGTTAGTCACACACATTTAATACTGGTTTCTTAATGAAAGTTTTCTTCTATGCACAGCCAAAAACTATTTCAACATGCTTGGCTTCCAAGCCATATCAAACTGTTTAAAGTTTATATTTCTTGTACAAAAAGTATGATTAGATTTTAATTAATGTTAGTTCTTCCTAAGACAGATTTAGAAGGTGAGTTCACAAATGTAGGCGGCAAGAGTTGCTCTGTAAATGATCCCCTCTGTGCCTGGGATTTTTTCCTTTTCATTTAACATAAAATTGACATTACTCATCATGAGAGCACGTACTTACCTGTTAATTTGAAAGCTGATCACAGTCTTGATGAAGTTTCTACTCTTAAATCAGTCATATAACATCCGCATAAGACTGTGTACAATGAGAATGGTTATACAAGGACATATTTACTGATGAATGTTATTTGAGAACTGTGCTCTCATTAAGTGGCTAGCAGAAGCTACTGATAACTATTACAACATTCTTCCCCTCTGATGTTGTCATGAAGGATTTTATAATGAAGTCAGTGTAAGTGCTATAGAGTCTGGGAGTACCTGAAATATTAAACAGAGAGAAAAATGTACATGAAATGCCACTCCAATGAAGTTCCTTACTGCTTGACTGTGTAGGTTCCGTCTCCCCTGCAGCCTTAAACAGGATAAAAAGAGGTACTAGGGAATGAATGTATACATGAATGAAGACTTTTGGTGGTTAACCTGGGGCACGGAAACCATAAAATCTTAAAAATCTGAGAGATTGGCGGCTGTATATGATGTCACATGCAATTTTGTTTCATGTTTAGTTAGAAAAGTAATTCCCAATGCAGTTATTTGGAAAAGTAAGTGTTACATAAATAATTTTTAATTTTTGCCACTGTTACCTTCTGTCACTGATATAAACTGGCCTTGTATGTAGGATTACAATGTGAAGCAGTTCTGCAGTAACAGTTAAATTCTTAGTATTCCACAACAATTTACATCATCAGTACCAGGGATCCAGTGTCTGTCTGCCTGGGATGACATGCTTGACAAGCCACGCTGCTTCGCAAGGGACGGCTTGCACCTGTCACCCCTGGGATTCCAGATATTGGCTAAGGCTCTTGCCAACCCCATAGTGCCTTTTTTAGGCAAGGCTCAAATTCTAAACCTACCACCCTAGAAAACAAAAATGGAAAGAAACTGAGGGTAATGCTGCTCAATGCCAGAAGTCTAAATCTCAAAATGCACGCACTCGAGGCCCTTCTCAGTATGGAGAACATCGATGTCTGTGCTGTAACTGAAACCTGGTTCAAGGCTCCTGAGAGCACCCCGGCAATATTAGGTTTTACCTCATATCATGCGTTCCGGCCCCAAAACCAAGACCACACCACAAAAGGAGGGGGTGTATCCATATTCATAAAGGATACCCACACCTCCAGGTTGGTGGCAACGCATAAGCTTGGAAACCATCCAGGTGCAACTAACCATAGGCAAAACTGCTCTACAAATTGTAGCATGCTACAGGCCACCCTCTCAAACTCAGGAACCCCACACAGCCTTCCTGAAGACACTGGAGGGTATAAATGTATCTCCAAACACCATCATATTGGGTGACCTCAACTATCCGAATATAGACTGGGAACATTACTCAAGCCCTAACTTTCTAGCCCAATGGTTCCTGGAGTTCATAAATTCAAATGCCATGGAACAGCTAGTCACTGTTCCCACGAGAGGAGAAAATATACTAGATCTCATTATCACAAACATGGGGACAAAATGCTCCACACCGGAAGTATATCCCTCATTGGTGAGATCTGATCATAAACTAATCTCACTGGAAATCCACATCCCCCCACCCCAAACAAAAGACCACAGTGAAGAACTTCTCTAAAGCAAACTTCACACTACTCAAGACTGGTGTGGTATCCTTCAAGGCCCCTGAGACAATGGAAACCACAACCCAAGCTGCGGAAGCCCTTACAAATGCCTTCTATGAACACCTCCAGGACTGCATGGATCAGGCAATCCCAAATAAAACCAAGACTCTTTCCACAAAGGGCAAACGTCCAGTCTGGTGGACCCCAGCCATTAACAAACTTTACAATAAGAGGAGAAAGCTATTACATGATAGAACAAAATCCATAAAAGGGAAGTCACCCCTGATCATCATTATTAGTAAAAAATACGAGCACTCATAAAATCAACTAAGGCCAATTTTGAGAGAAAAATTGCCATGGATTCAAAGGACAATCATAAGGCCTTTTTCAGCTATGTTAGGAACCTGGGTGGAAACTCCCAGATATGCTCAGAATTAGTCCAAAATGATACAAAATCACTGAACCCACAGACATTGCCAACATACTGGCAGACAGGTTCAGTGCAAACTTCACCCCTCTCCCCTAAAGGAGAGATAACTATCCCAGCAGTGTAGCCCCCCAGACATCTCAAATGCGCAGGTGAAAGCTGCTCTCTCTAAAGCTAAAAACACAGCATCAATGGGACCGGATGGTGTCCCCGGCTGTGTGCTACATGAGCTAAATGAAGAATTAAACCCGCACATAAGGCAGCTGTTTAATCTCAGCCTTACCACAGGATACGTGCCCAAGGATTGGCGTACGGCAACTGTGGTCCCACTCCACAAAGGTGGTGCCTCTACGGACCCTGGTAATTACTGCCCCATAAGCTTAACAAGTCTAGTCTGCAAAGCTATGGAGAGGATCATAATGGAGCTCATAAACAAAGATATAGGGACTTGCAGACATTGGACCCGACCCAGTTTGGCTTCGTCAAGGGAAGATCATGCCTTTTGAACTTGGTCGACTTCTTGAAACAGTCACCAAGGCCATTGATGAGGAAAGGCAGTCCATACAGCCTACCTTGACCTTGCAAGGCTTTCAACACAATACCCCACTCGGGTATTGTAGAAAAACTTACCAGCTTAAATGTAAACCCATATGTCACAAGATGGGTTGCAAACTGGCTTAAGGACAGAACCCACAGGGTTAGAGTTGCTGGCGCTATGTCAGACTCCAAGCCGGTCACAAGTGGTGTCCCACAGGGCTCGGTCCTTGGCCCCCTATTGTTTGGCATCTACTTCTCAGAAGTACAGGCCAACATGAGAGGACTTTGGCTGACAAAGTTTGCAGACGACTGCAAACTGGGCGCCATAGTGGAAAGTGCATCGGACACGGATATCCTTCAGAAGGGACTCACGGAAACAGATAGCTGGTGCCAGAGCCATGGCCTGAAGTTAAACGCCAAAAAATGTATAGTCATACCCTTTGGGAAAAACAAGGTAACCCCAAGCTACCATATAGGTGGCAATCCACTAAGCACAGAAGAGGTTATCAGGGACCTGGGGACCCAGGTTGACAGTGGCCTTTCTTTTGACACTCACGTTGCTAAAGTGGTTAGAAAGACCTTCTACATTGCCCACCTGATCATGAAGGGATTCACATCCAGATCTAGTGAGGTCATTGTTCCCCTGTACTCTTCACTTATCAGACCAATGATCGAGTACAATGCCCCATTCGGGATGTATCTCACCCGACATCTGTAGCAATTGGAGAGACCCCAAAAGTTTCTCACCAAAAGGATAAAGGGACTCCAAAATCTGTCATATGCTGCCAGATTGAAGAAACTCCAGCTCTATTCAGTCGCATACCGTCTGCTCAGAGGTGACATGTGCCTGACATACAAGGCCATGTCCAACCCAGAATTAATGTACATGCTCCACCTCAAAAAATCCAAATCCACCAAAACCACTAGAGCAAGTGACTTAAACCTTAGCACGGATATAAATAGGACGTGCTGGAGGGATAGATTTGTCACTCAGAGACTCCCTATGCTGTGGAATAGAGTCCCGGTCCATGTGAGGCAGAGCACCTTGCTGGCTCTGTTCAAGAGAAATCTTGACCTGTGGATGGGAGATCGTAGGTTTACCCCGGGAATCATCTCTGTGTCACTGCTGGACAGAGGCACAACAAACTAATGGGTACAGTATTTTTTCATATAAGGGGTGGCGTAAGCCACAAAAATTCGGGCTAGGCTTATAAATGCCTTGGGGCAGATAGCTTAGTATAAACCTATGAACCTATGAACCTATAACAGCAAGCCTATTCTACAAAACACAATATAATCAAAATGTTATTAATTTTGTATGTAGCTCCCAAATGGTTAACCATTCAAGGAAATAATGCAATGTCCATGTACAGGACCTATAGTCTGAGCTGTTTGTTTCTTAAAAAATGCTCAGCCTTCCATTATTATACTTAATGGCCTATATATTGCAATTTGAGATAATCATTACATTATAGGTTCATAGGCTGATACTAAGCTATCTGCCCTAGGGCATTTATAAGCCTAGCCAGAGTGTGTTTGGCTTTCGCCACCCTTTTAGATTAGTTGACTGTGCCTCTGTATAGTAGGTCACAGAAGATAGCCCTTTTAAGGTTAGTTTACTGTGCGTCTGTCTAGTAGAGACACAGAAGAGATCCCAGGGGTAAACCTACGATCTCCCATCTACTCTTCAAGATTTCTGTTGAAGAGGGTCATTGAGGGGCTCTGCCTAACATGGATTGGGATTTTGTTCCAGAGGGGAGCCTCTGGGATATGAATCTGTCCCTCCAGCATGTCCTATTTATTTCTGTGCTGAGGTTTAAGTCCCTGGAGCATGTAGCTCTAAGGGATTTGGATTTCCTGAGGTGAAGCATGTCCATTAATTCTGGGTTGGACATGGCTTTATACTTCAGGCACAGATCGCCTCTGAGTAGGCTGTAAGCAACTGAGTAGAGCTGGAGTTTCTTTAGCCTAACTGCGTAGGGCATCTGTTTGAGTCCCTTGATCCTCTTGGTGAGGTACTTTTGGGGTCTTTCCAGTTGCTGCAGGTGTCGGGTAAGGTACATCCCAAATGGGGCACTGTATTCAATTATGGGCCTGATGAGTGATGAGTAGAGGGGCACAATGACCTCTCTTGATCTAGATGTGAACCCTTTCGTGATAAGGTGGGCTATATAGAAGGTCTTTCTAACCATTTTGGCAATGTGATTGTCAAAGGAGAGATTGCTATCTACTTGGGTCCCCAAATCCCTAATTACTTCTTCCATACTTAATGGATTACCACCGATGTGGTAATTTGTGGGCACTTTGTTTTTCCCAAAGGGGATGACTATGCACTTTTTGGCATTTAGCTTTAGGCCATGGCTCTGGCACCAGTTATCTGTCTCTGTGAGACCCTTTTGGAAGATGATTGTGTCAGTTGGCGAGTCGATTATGGCACCCAGTTTGCAGTCATCTGCGAACTTGGTCAGCCATAGTCCTCCCATGTTAGCCTGTACCTCAGAGAAATATATACCGAACAAGAGAGGTCCCAGGACTGAGCCATGTGGGATGCCACTTGTAATTGGTTTAGAGTCTGACATGGCACCTGCAATTCTGACCATGCGGGTTCTATCCCTGAGCCAGTTTGCAACCCATCTTGTGACCTAGGGGTTGATATTTAAGCTGGTGAGCTTATTTATGATGCCCGAGTGGGGTATTGTGTCGAAGGCTTTTGCGAGGTCCAGGTAGGCTGTGTGGACTACCTTCCCTTCATCTATGGCCTTGGTGACTGTTTCAAAGAAGTTGACCAGGTACAAGAGGCAAGATCTGCCCTTAACAAAGCCAAATTGGGTAGGAGCCAGTGTTTGGAGGTTCCCAATGTCTTTGTTTATGAGTTCCATGATGATACGCTCCATAGCTTTGCAGACCAGGCTAGTCAGGTTATAGGGTGATAGTTTCCGGGGTCCGTTGTGGCACCACCTTTGTGGAGTGGGACTACTGTTGCTGTATGGCATTCCTTGGGTACATATCCTGTAGTAAGGCTGAGATTGAACAGTGACTTTATGTGAGGGTTCAGTTCTTCTTGGAGCTCGTGTAAGACGCAGCCCGGGACACTGTCTGGTCCCATTGATGCTGTGTTTTTTGCTTTGGAGAGGGCAGCTCTCACCTGTGCATCTGTGATGTCAGGGAGGCTACACTCTGTTGGGATAGACATTTGCTTTTTTGGGGGGGGGGGGGAGAAGTTTGCACTGAACCTGTCTGCCAGGATGTTGGCAATGTCTGTGAGTTCAGTGTATTTTTTGTCATTTTGCACTAACTCAGAGCATATCTGGGAGTTGCCTCCCAGGTTCCTGACATAACTAAAGAAGGCCTTCTGATTATCTTTAGCATCTTGTGCAATTTTTCTTTTGAAGCTGGCCTTAGATGATTTTATAAGGGATCGTAGTTTCTTGCTAGTACTGATCAGAGATGCCTTCCCTTTTTGGGATTTTGCTCTATCATGTAGTAGCTTCCTCCTTCTGTTGTATAGCTTATTTATGGCTGGGGTCCACCAGACAGGTCTCCTGCCTTTGGAGGAGTGAGTCTTGGTTTTATTTGGGATAGCACGATCCATGCATTCCTGTAGGTGTCCATAGAATGCGTTTGTAAAGGATTCTGCGGTTTGGGCCATATTTTCCACTGACCTGGTGGCTTTGAAGGATTCCACCTCAGTTTTGAGAAGTGTGAAGTTTGCTTTTGAGAAGTTCTTCACCGTGGTTTCCTTGGCTGGGGGTGGGGGTGGGATATGGATGTCCAGTGAGATTAATTTATGGTCAGATCTTACCAATGAGGGGTATACCTCTGGTATGGAACATAGAGTCCCCATGTTGGTGATGATCAGGTCCAATATGTTTTCCCCTCTTGTGGGAGTGGTGACCAATTGTTCCATAGCATTTGAGTTTATAAATTCTAGGAACTGTTGGGCGTGGGTGTTGGGGCTTGAGTAGTGCTCCCAGTCTATGTTTGGGTAGTTGAAGTCATCCAATATAATGGTGTTTGGAGAGACCTTCATATTCTCTAGTGTTCTCAGGAAAGCCGAGTGGGGTTTCTGGGTTTGGGAGGGTGGTCTGTATCAGGCTACAAACTGAAAGGCAGTTTTGCCCACTGTTAGTTGCACATGGATGGTCTCCGATGCTTCGTGCAGTGCCACTAACCTGGAGGTGTGGGTATCTTTGGTGAATATAGATACTCCCCCTCCTTTTGTGGTTCAGTTCGAGTTTCGGGGCCGAAAAGCATGGTATGAGGTATATCCTGGTAGCGCTGGGATGCTCTTGGGAGCCTTGAACCAGGTTTCTGTTACTGCACAGATATCGATATTATCCATACTGAGGAGAGCCTCGAGTGTGTGCATCTTGAGGTTTAGACTTCTGGCATTGAGCAGCATTACCCTTAGTTTCTTTTTCCTTGTGTTGTCTATGGAGGTGGGTTTGTCTTTTGAGCCTTGCCTAAAAAAGGCATTATGGGGGTGGCAAGAACCTTAGCCAGTATTCGAAAGCCCAGGGGTGACAGGTGCAAGTCGTCTCTAGTGAAGCAACGTGGCTTGTCGAGCATGTCATCCCAGGCTGACAGACACTGGATCCCCTTTGAATGACACCAATACTTTAACCAATTATCAAAATTGATCATTTTGTCTTTATACTGTGGCATAATTCTTGGTGAGGGTAAGATGCTACTCAAGGTCAGGGTCATACCGGCCTGGGCTACATGATCAGAGAGCTCCTCTATGTCTCTTTTCATGTAGACAAGGGAGGTATGTCTCAGGTCATTCACACCAGCATGGACAATGACGGAGTCATATTTGTACTTGCTTTGGAGTGACCTGATTGCTTGTGTTATGTGGTAGATCCTGGCACCCGACAGGCAGCTTACAGTGACCTTCTCCTTGTTCAGCCTGGTGAGTAGGACGTCAATGTGTCTGACAATAGAGTCACCTATTACAAGTGTATTAGGTGTGTTGTTTAGCCTTAAGGGCTGTGACTGTGTGGCACACTGACTTTGTGAACTATGTGATACGTGGGTATTGTTGTGGGGTAGCGGTTGCTTGGATGTCTGCTTTGGAGGTCTCTGCTGCTTGGGCAGATTTTTATTTAGAGCCTCCGAGTATGCTTTTGTGTGTTTATGTGTTTGGTTTGCTGTTGCGATAGGTCTATGTGAGACTGGATTTGTGGTGTGTGTGGTTGCCTTCTCCTCCTGACTGTCTGCACCAGTACTGGGTTGAGAGAGCTCAGCCTCCAGTTTGGCTATATAGTTGCATCTCTCACATATATTTGAGCTTATTGGGAGGAGGAGAGGGTGGTCTGTGTACATAAGGCAGTTGTAACGTTGCTTCAAGATTCCCAGATTCACCAGCTGGACTGGAGAGTAAACCCAAAACTGATTTTTGGACATGCCAAAATAGTATAAGGAACTACTTTTTGACTGATCACAAAGGACCAATAGGGAGCCAAGTACTTAAAGGGAGTATAAGAGGGTGTAGTGCTTTAGTTTATTAGTGCTTACCTATAAGATTACTTATATGAGCAACTGCAGGGCTTTAGAATGAAAATAGAGTGATTACTTTGAGATTTAGAACAGTTCTAAGGGAAAAAGAGAAGAGCAGACTTTGTGGAGTTGGGAATAGTTTAAACCCGTTTAAGCGGCGCTGCCCGATGCTGCACTATGCGCAAAATCATGCAAAACCGTGCAAATGCGGGTTTTAAAGCAGGGAAACTGAAAGAGATAGGAATTGACCTAAAACGGCCAATAAGCTACTAGTTTCAGGGCTGAGACCACTCCTCCAGGGACAGATAGGCTGCTCAAAGTTCCCCACTCTCACTGGTGAACAGAGAAGCTTACTCCTATCCAAGTAAGAATATGGGCAACACATGAAACTATACCACAGTCCGGAATTCAGCAAAACCTGAAATCTGGACTAATCTAGTTCAGCAAAGGCGGTAAAAGAGGCTAGCGTACTTTAGTGTGTAGCCTACAACAGTTATACAATACAAAAACGACTTAAATTGATATAAAACAAGTGCAAAAATTGCAAAAAGCAGAAGGCAAATGCAATTTAAACTTTTTAAAGCACAGATCAGTTAGAAATTTGCTTTTTAGGCGGGGAAAAGGCAGTCGGAGCAAAAAATCAGAGAAAAAATACTTAAATCTGGAAAAGTCTCTCTTGGGTCTCTCTGCTGCCTGTATCACTCTGCAGGACACCACGAGGAGCTGTGCAGAGTTGTATACTGGTGCAAAACCACACAAATGTGGGTTTTAAAGCAGGAAAACTGAAAGAGATAGGAATTGACACAAAATGGCCAATAAGCTACTAGTTTCAGGGCTGAGACCACTCCTACAGGGACAGATAGCCTATCCAAAGCTTCCCTCTCTCACAGGTGAACAGAGAAACTTCCTTCTATCCAAGTAAGGTATGGCAACACAGAAACTTGTAACACAGCCCTGGATACAGCAAAAACATGAAAATTGGACTATACTAGTTCAGAAAGGGAGAAACAAGTATATATATATATATATATATATATATATATATATATATATATATATATATATATTCCATAAAATAGAGCAGATACAATCAAAACAACACTTTACCCAATTAACCAGTTAAAAAGCTTAAAACTGAGCCCTGTTCCAGCAGTCTTCAATCAGACAAGTTCTAACTGCACAGTCCTGCCACTAGGGTACAGAGAAACCTTCTCCAAAAAAGACGGCCTAGATCAGTGCAGAAGTTATACAAACAAAGCTAGATCCAGCCGGCCTGAATCTAGTCTATGCTACAGCAAACAAGGCGTACCGATTTCAGAAAGAAACAGTTCACGTAAGCATGTGCAATAAGCCTTTAACCAGAAATTCCCAGCTTAGAAGGGCAGAATCTAGCCTCTCCTCCCACAAGAGTGCAGACCACAAACCTTCTTAATGTAAAATAACTGGCCTGAAGCCCAAGTCCTTAACCCAGAACTAATACACTTTTAGAATAACAGACACTGAGCCTTCAATCAGCTGTTCCCAACTTAGAAGGATGTACGCTACCTGTCCTGCCACAACAGTGCAGACCACAAACCTTCTTAATGTAAAACAACTGGTTTGAAGCCCAAGTGCTTAAACCAAGGGCCTTAGAATAACAGTTACAATTTAATCAGGCTACTAACAAGCAGTAATAAAGGCAGCAGAATAAATTCAATTTAGTACTTTTAAGAAGAGGCAAAAGCAAAATAAGGTAATAAAGTAGGAAGAAACACACATACAGTAAAGCAGATGAAGTGCAAATTTTTTTTTGAGACGGAGGAAACAGAGCAGATTAAGATACTATAGGGGAATGCCCTTCCCAGGTGCTCTCTCTGTACACCGCAGAGGAGATGGGACTGGTAGGAGTATCCAAAATCAAAATATGATCTCACTGTACTCAGTTGAGTGAGCAAATGAGATGTGTCCAGGAGGAGCGTGCAAAAAGAGATTTACAGCAAGGGTGGGCAATTCCAAAGCCACCAAGATTAACACCACAACAAGAAACAGGGAGGGGGGGTGGGGAACTAACTGCAGAGAGACAGAGACACAATATTTACTGAATCAAAGACACACAATATTTACTGACTCAAATCTTAAATAAGTGCAGAAAAATATACTTAAATCAGCTTGTGTCCAGTTGATATATGCAGACAAGTCTCAGTAGCCAGCAACTCGATTTTAAATGATTACTAGAAATGTAACCAACACAGATTTTAATGCTAGCAGAAATCCCCAAACTAACTAACACTAACAAAGGAATTTCAAAGCAGTATGTCAAACAACATATCATTTAAATAAAGCAAGCAAACACAATTATAAAGTGGTCTCTGTTTGTCAATGACTTGGACCATTGTTAAAGAGTGTATATACATTAATATGTGCATCAACGTCTCATGGGAGATTTAGATAATTAGCAGATATAGGGGATCTAATCAGAATATATGAGACTTCTATTTTAGAAATTGTCTCTTTCCTTTCCTTTAGGTTTCCAATTTCCCAGGAATGCAGAATGGTATTATACATGTTAGACAAGCTTTGCTGATGTTATTGCAGTTTGTGAAATAAATCAGTAACATACCCCTGCTAATTTTATATACTAACTCCAAGATTGTACTACAGCAGGTAAAGGGCACATTCCCTGAAGCCCACTGTAATGCAACCTCAGTGCAACTCCGTTTCTGCTTATCATTTGTTTTGCGATATCTTGCATTGTCGAACATGTGGTCCCAACCATATGAATTTCGACAAGGTAAAGAATTGACAAACTGATATAAACTCATATATATATATATATATATATATATATATATATATATATATATATATATATATATATATATATGTATATATAAATAAATATATATGGATCTACTTTCAATCAACGAAAGTACAATCCATCATATCTAACTTACCCGATCACTATCCGCCGAAACTGCATGTCAATGAAACAACAAACTGCCGAATTCCTTTCCAAGGGAAAGGAACCACTGGACCAGCATACAAATGACACTAGGGAAAGGAAAGACACAGAGCTCACCAAAGTGGGAGGCTTCACCCCCAGCCCCCCTTAAATATACCAACTCCGAGATCACAATACATGGGAAGAGGGCACAGTTCACCATGGTGGTCCAGTGGTTCCTTTCCCTTGGAAAGGGATTTGGCAGTTCACTGTTTCTTTAAAATGTAGTTTCAGTGGATGAATATTGCATAAGTTAGATTTGATGGATCATACCTTCATTGACTGAAAGTAGATCCAAGTTAGGTGGATGTGGGACACCCATGTCCTTCAAATGGGGGTGCAGGAGCTTGTCTTCTCTCTGCAAAAAAATGTTTACTTTTTATTTTTTCAAGTTATGCATTTTGACTTGGTAGTTAGTACAGAGGATTAAGGTTATGAGTGGTTAACCAGTTACTTCTATAGTACAGGGTTTGATTCACTCATCCTTCATTTGCCTGTTGTTTGACCTTGATCAAGTCATTTAACCAGACAGTACTTTGAGGATTTAGGCTAGGCTTCTTAATGGATTCTGCGACTGCATAACTAGTAACTACCCACCTATTTTAGATGATGCCTTATAAGGCAGAAGAGTATGGGGGAAAAATACACAAGATGGAGGAACATTCAGCATGTGTAAAACATCTAGGATATTTATATGTAAGGACTTCAATTTAGGTAACAGATTACACTTTCTTAGCATTGTTACAATATGAGTGAAATATCATCAGATGTATTATGCAGTCAGGCAATTTCTCCTTAGTCACTTGTGCTAATCAGATTTTTTGACTATTATGTTGAAAATCTACCACAAAAGGATATTTCTTTATACCCTAATGTTGTTGTGTGACCCAATAGCTGACTGAAGGTGGGGTACAGGAACAACACCTTTCTATGTGAGAGGGATGAGAAGGTCTCTACCCTGTGAAAATGTATAGTTTCATATTTCTGATGACACAGAGTTTTAAATGAGTTAATTCATTTTGAAGTCTACTTCAACATGTAGCTTTTGAAAGGTAGGAAGTTGTTGCACAATACCATGGGAACTAGTGACTGGAGTATAATTATCTAGTAAGTACAAACAATCAATTAGTATCAAGTGAAAATGGTGAAGCAAATTTAGAAGACATAGTAATTTATGAAAATATTTTGTACTGACTATATTCTTTATTTGAAAGACATTTAATTAGAGTGCAGCTATACTGGTCATGCACTCAAACTGTGATGTTATTTTTCAATAACTGCAAAAACATGTGCAAGTTTTAATGCTTATTATTTATTTGTAATATAAACCAATGTGTGTGAGTAGACTAAATGAAGCAATGTGCTGCAGTAAGTGGGCAAATGAAGAAACTGTTTATTTTAGTAAAACCACAGGCTATCTAACCATAATCTCATATGTCATCAGGGAACACAGTAAAATAAAACTGCAAAGGGTGACATTGCATTTTAAAGCATTTTATTGTATATGCATTATTGCATATGCATATATCATGAAGAAAAAAAAAAATAAACAAAATGAGACAGCATCTAAATCTTCAGACATAAAACTTGCTTCCATTTTTATATGTAGTAGAGGAAGCACTTTACTATCTCGAAATACTGAAATCTTGAATTTCAGTATCTCGAGACGAAAATGCCGAAAGAGCAGTTGAGCAAAACTGCACTTGATCAAATTCGAAGTGTCGAATTCGCAGTTGTGGTGGCACGGTATGTGGGATTTGCTGTGTTTGTAAGGTGCAGTGTGGTGTGGGATATGGTTTGCCTGCCATTGTGTGGAGATTCAGGTAAGTGCTGTTTTTTAAGGGTTTTGGGTAGGGATTTGAGTGTATGTGAATATGTTGGGAAGTTTTATGTGTAGGTTAGGGTAGGTAGGTAAGAGTGTGAGTGTATAAGTGTTGAGAGTGGTGGTGTTTGTACGTATGTGGTGTGTGTTTGTGCAAGGGGAATATAGAGTATGTAGTGGTTGGTTTAGTGTCTTTGTCTTGTTAGTGCGACGTTGCAAGTAGCGGAGGTGTGGGGGACACAGTGTGTATTTGTGTTGTTGTATTTGTGTGTGTTTTGTTGGTTTGTTGTAGTGTGGGGAGGAAGGTGTATGTATGTATGTTTGTGTGATGGAGGGTGTATTTAAAAGTCACGATTTTGAATTTCGCGCTTTTGGGGTTTCGATATTGTGAATGTTCGGCTTTATAGTCTCGAGATACTGAAATTCGAGATCTCAGTACTTGGAGATTATAAAGTGAATCCATAGTAGAACATCCTTAAACAATTTACCTACCAGGTATCTTACCTTGACAAAGAAACTCAGTGCAGCGGCTATACTAACATAACCTGACAAAGGGTCTATTGTACTTCAGCGTCTGTTTAACTTTCACCTGCTTGGGTCCCCGTGACTATGGTCGTGTATGTAATCAACAGGAATAATACAAAGTAATTGTGTTGAATGTTGCATGTCACATTTCTGATTCCCTTTTCTTTCATATATTTACTAAGTAAGTATTGCTTTGTTTTATACTGAAATAGAAAATGGATGAACACAGACTCTACTGTTCCAGTCACTTCAACTTAATAATAAATACATAAATAACGTTACAAAAGAAGCAATCCGGAGAACAAAATAGAAAGGACCACTGTCAAAATGCAGACAGTTTCATAGTACTTTTGTAGACCGCACACAAATATATATAGTTATCACATAACTTTAAGTTATTTCTAATAGGTTTAAGCTTGTTAATTGACAACAGGAATGATGGAACAACAAACAGTTAAACCAAGAGGGCTACAGGATCCTGTTCTTCAATTTTAGAATTTTAAGAGTGAATCATGTGACTGGCATACCTCTGAACTGTCTCTGATTTTGCAGAAAATCCTTGATTTTGTTTCATATTTTTGCCCTGTTAGGCATAAAATGTTTGATTTTCTGGGATTACAGTCCGTCAGTACTGCCATTAATTGCTGCACAGCTACATGCTGTGGTGTTGTTCTTAATGCCAGACATTAGCAGTTTATAGTTCTTATTGTTCCAAAAATGCACGTTGATGTAAAACATGTTGCTCTATTAATGTTTTAAGTGAATTAGAGTAGCACCTAAAATTTGTCCCTGATTTTGGAAACTTTGTCTTCCCTTTATTTTTGGTTTTGTCCTTGATTTTTGAGCAAAGAAGTTGAATGCTATGATGGCGGGTCATGAGGGGCACCTAGGGTGATTCAGAAGGATGAAAGTCTCATTACTGATTATGGGAGAGATTTCCAGTCTGGCTCCTGTTCCAAGGCTACCAGCTAAGGACTATCCAAGGGCTTCATAATGGGGCTCTTGGTCCAAGCTTGATCCAAATCTGACAACTAAGGCTATCCAAGGGCTTCATAATGGGACTCCTGATGCAAGGCTAACAACAAAGGAAATTTTAGGGCTTCATAATGGGATTGCTGATTCAAGCCTGTCAACTAAAATCTATCCCGGGATTTCATAATGGGTCTAGATTGTAATGTTCATTTTCTGTAAGTAGGCACATCAGGTACTCTGCCACCTGAAGGGGATTCAGAGTCATTTAGATAGTAAAACACCTTGAGGAGAGTATCTTTCATTACAACATGAATATCATACATTATAGGTGGGATAGCAAGGTGTATATTTCTTCATGATGAATTCCTATTGCTCCCAGAACCACAGATTCATTGATTTACATTGATTTGGAAACCACTTTCATTATTTATGAAATAAGTGCATGAACTAGGGCACTGAAAACTGAAACTTGGCATTCTATAACTTTAGCTGAGGTATACCAAGGTCAGTTTTAAAATTAGCAATAAGTAAGCATGACCAGAAGATATGTGCTCAGACATATAAAGTGCCTCACCACAACTTCAGCAGTCAGAGAGTGTTGGACCATCTTGTTCTTGAGATGAGGCATATAATAATTACGGCTGGACAAATGAGGCATATAACAACTGCAGCTGAGGTGCTTCCAGCCAAAATGAAAAGAAAATCTTTTGAAATGCCAAGGATATTGCCTGAATACATTCTTTGTTAATGCTGATATTATAAGATCTTTATACTATAAAAAAATGCACAATGACTTAGGCAACAGAAAGAAGAAAGGGTTGTTGCCAAACTTGGGAGTCTAAAACAAGAAAAAATAACCAGAGATCTTGTAGCGGTATTAGAGATATTTTGGAAATTTTATGAAAATTTGTATAAAGCAGAAAAGTGTGGAAATCAAGAAAAAGCACAAATGGAAATATTTATGGAAGCCTTAAATATGCCAAGGTTCGCGGTAGATGAGGTTCAACAACTAACAGTTAAGATAGGAGGAGATGAGATAAAAATGATGATATATAATCAATGTACAGGAAAGTCTCCAGGAACTGATAATATTTTGGTGGAAGTTTGGAAGTTAGGAGGGAAGAAAGTGATAAAAATTTAAAAGGTTTTGTTTAACAGTATTTTAGAATGTTTTGTTTAACAGTATTTTAGAAGGAAGGAGGCACCAATATCTTGGAAAAAAGCTGCGGTGGCTGTGATACCTAAAGATGGTAAAGACCCATATGATCCAGTTTCATACAGGCCCAACTCAATTCTAAATCATGATTATAGAGTGTGTATGTCTGTAATGGTTAAAAGAATAACAAAGGGGATGCCAAAACTGATAGTTATGGACCAGTGTTGTTTTATGGAGGGGAGGCAAACATTTGACAACATTAACAGAACAGTGCTGATCAAGAGGGAAGCAGAATGTAAGAAAATACCACTGTTATTGGTGGGTCTTGATACAGAGAAAGCATTAGACAGAGTAAACAGACTTTTATGAGTAGGGCAATGGAAACATTTGCATTTCATGATTCAATAATAAGGTTAATTAGAAGAATATATGAGGGATGAAAGGCAAAAATCAAAATGGGAAGGTTCTTCTCTTATAAGTTGTGCTTGAGCAGAGGAATCGGGAAGGGGTCTCCTCTTTCCCCTTTGTTACCTGCATTATATGTAGAACTACTAGCAAAGAAAATAAGGGACTCAGAAATACAAGGATATAATTGGTGCATTTATTTATTTATTTCCAGTTTGGTGTCTGGGAAGGTCCACTGGGCTCAAAGAGCCTTTCTTCAGTGGAGGCATGGGGAGAAAAGCTCCAATAATACATAGTACAAACTCCATAATATGATGTGCAATACATAGTGGAAACAGAAACAAACTAAGCAAATTTTACAAACAAAATAGCAAAAACTAAACAAAAGTTAAACAGCAGTTTGGCGAAAGATGTAAAGCATGTTTACATGTTTAGTGGTTGAGAATAGTAGTACAAGGTTAAATTAGAAGTTTAAATCATCTGAGAATGATACAGAAGTAACATTAACATGGATGAGTTCTTTATGCATGAATATTAGCATGAGTTAATACAGAGGTTTAAATCCTCTGAGAGTGGTATAGAGGTCGCATTAGCATGAAGGCAGTACATAGGGTTAATCAATAGTGTGTAAGGAAGAACAAACTTTGTGTGTTATAAAGTATTTATGTATTAAGCAGGTTAGGTAGGTGGAGTGCATTGTTCAAGAAAAGTTGGCATTATTTGCAGATGATATTATTTTGTACCCAATGGAATCAGAAAAGGACATCTCATTGGTATGGAATATTCTGAGACAGTTCTGGGTTTTTCAGGATATAAAATGAATGAAGATAGAACAAAGGCTATAGCTATAAACTATGTACCCACACATGAATTGGTCCAGTAATACACATATTCATGGGGACATGATAAAATTAAGTATTTAGGAGTATGGATTAAAAAGGATTCAGTTATGGTGGCAAAGGATATGTGGGAAGAGACTTAAAAGATAATACAAAAACTGAGAAACTGTAAGCTCTTGTCTACAGATATTGATAGTAAGATACATGCAATTAAAATGTTTTTAGTCTTTTTAGTTGTTTACATGGTTTAGGTAATTTTTTATCAACTAGAGGAGGAGTTGTGGACAGTAATTTATAAAGAGTTGAAGGATTTTATTTGGGAGGGGAAGAGGGCAAGAGTCAAGGGGATAAGTTGATCCTCCCAACAGAACAAGGAAGTTTGGGATTATCTGATTTGAAGGGATATTTTAGAGCTACGAAGTTAAGGCTGTTATACATAACACCAACAGAAAGCTACAATTCAAAGTAAAAAGGGATGATGATGAAGCAGATGGTAATTCAAGAAATAAGGCAAGTATGGGATTTTGGACACAGATTTTTAAGGAGAATAACAACAGTCATATAGAATATTATATTCATAAGGTAGCAGAACGTATACTACGAACTAAGCCAACACGGGAATGGAGAAACGAGATTCTGTCAATAGGGATGACTGCAATTAGTAGTACAGAGAATAGACAAGGTGGCTGAAATTTACTGGAAGAAGCTCACAAATTAACCAAGGTATTGGGAACAAATAATTTGAGAAGGAAAGGTACTAGAATGGGAAGAGGCCAAGAAGGCATTTGGATAGAAGTCTAGTGATTGCCTTCCTTACCAGGGACTGATATCAAACTATAGACAAAGAGAAAGGGAAAGGGGGATTCTAAATGAAAAACCTGCATTGGTTGAGTTTTTAATTGAATCTAGAAATGAAGCTGCAGTTTAAAAAGGGATAATTAGTAGGGCATATAAAATATTGCACAATAACTAGAGGAATCAATCAAAAGAGGTCAGAAAAGATTGGAAGAGAGATTAGCTATGCAATTCAGAAAGAAACAATGGGAGGACATATGTCTGGCTTCTAAATATGCAGCAAAGTCTAGAATATTTAGGATTTTAGCCTGGAAGCATTTGCATAGATACTTTTATTCCATAAGCAGACTCCAAATATTTTTTCCTCAGGTAGATGGCAAATGGTGGTATTACAGGTAAGAATGTGGTAACTGGGGACATATGTTTCGGGAGTGTAATGAGTTGGTAGACTTTAAAAATTCCCTACAGAGTACTCCTTCAGGAATACCGGGTGAGCAAATGAGTGTAACTAAGGAAATAATTTTTTTTGATCTGGGACACAGAATCTGAACTGCGTAGACACTGTGACGTTTTGATAAGTTTAATTCTAGTACCTGTCAAAAAAAAAAACAACTAATAGAAAATGGAAGTCAAAAATCTAAACCACCTATACTTGGAGTAGTGAATATAGTAACAGAGATAAAAGAACATGAAGTGGGATCTTTAAAAAAGGGTGGGAGCAAATTAATATAGAAAAAATGTAAATTGTGGAAACAATAGATGCAATAAAATGTTTTGTCGGAGGAATGAGGTTTAAGAGAAGACAGAACTTGAATAATTTATGTAATGTTATATATCCTATAATGTCTGTAAATCTGAATTTGTTAATATTGTTTGATAACTTTAATATAAATGTAAGTTTGCCTGTGTCACAAGCGATAATTCAATAAAAAAGATCTGTATGCTATCAGGTGCCAGTACTGAGTGCATGAAGTGGGTTAGAAGAGCTTAATGATCATACAGGCTCCTGATGAAGTTCTTGGCAGTATGAGATGCTAAATGGCTTTGGTTAAGAATTTAACTAGATGTGGCACTGAGGAGGCTTTGCAGGATGGGTTATAAAATGTATAAATAAAAACATTTCATCACAAAATAATCAGTTGGCAAGATCCAATTTACTTTTAATAATATGAAGAGTCATATGCTCCAAGCGTTTAAAAGCTGTACTTATGCATATTGTATTACAATTAAGGGTAGGAACAAAATTATTTTTTTATTTCTAATAGTAGAGGAATCATTGCTAGTTACCTGTCTTGTCAACCAGACTAGCTGGTCAGCAATAAGACCCAAAAGGATGCCTTGGTAGTAGGTTAGAGTTACTGGTAGGATACAGGGTACAGCAGAAAAACTGAACAAGAGTGATCAGATAACACAACATGGTGCACAATCAGATAACACAACACGGAGCACAATCAGATAAAACATGGTGCACAATCAGCTGATAAAACTCCAAGCAATGCTGTAGTAGAGTTATTGTATAATACTAGAAAATATAATATAAACTAATCTGCAAAGGCATCTTAGAAAATAAAACCTCACCATCTATGATATATCTCACTGCAAAGTTTGAGAAAAATATGGACAAAAAGGTCTACACATTTTCAGTTTGTTATAAAAATCTGAAATATCTCAAAATTGTTGATTTTAACCTTTCAGTAGTATGACTTGTAATGTAATAACTTTTTTTTCCTGTTTTCTATGTTATTTTAAGAATGACATTCAGAACAACATTGATGATGACTTCTGTAAGCTTATGCTTGGCCCACAGCTAAGGACTTTCAAGTTATGGCTGCCAAAACAAAGCCTGTACTTTCTGGCATTATCCAAAGATTAGTCAGTCCACTTCTCTACCCTCAAAGTCATACATGGGAATTCAATAAACTCCATGTAGGCTTACTGCAAAGTGTACATGGAGTTTACATGTTTGGACGGTAACTGAGCAGCAGCACTAATTATACATTCATGCCACGCACTGTGTTTAAATGTAAACAAACCCGGTTTCATGGCTAGCAACAGTGTCGCCGGCCAGGAAAATGTGTAAAGCAATGTGGACAGCAGCAGACATGTAAACCTGTTTACCTACAGCAAACTAGGTCAGTGTTTTTGTGCAAAATGCCACAGTGATTACCGGGGTTATTAATACAGCAATGTATATATTTCCAACATAGTGCATGACATTGGATACAGTGCAGGCTGTTGTGGAAACCTGTTTCAGGCCTACTGAGCAAAAGGCTGTGTAAATGATTGTTAGATTGCATTATAAATAAACAGTCAGGGGAAGTGTGTGTATTGAATAGTGACACACAGGTGACTTGTAGGAATGAACACAGGGAAAGAGGAAAGGTGAAACATGGTAATGTACAGCAAATGAGGGCATATCAATGAAGACAGTTGTAGCATGAACACTAATTGCAGATCAACATGATACAGTACGGACTGCACAATGAATGTATATGTAGAATGTACTGCCTCCCAAGATTATGCCACAATATAAACAAGAAATGATTGACATCAACAATTGGCTTAGCTTCTGGTGTTAATCCAGGGGGATCCAGTATCTCTCTGTCTGGTACGAGATGGTTGATAGGTCACATTGCTTTGACAGGGATGGTCTGCATCTGTGTCCTCAAGGCTTTTGGATACTGGCAAAGGTGCTTGCCTCCCCCATAGTGCCGTTTTTATGCAATGTCAAAGCAACATAAATTCTGACATAAAAAAAATCCACTGGAGGCAAACTCAAGGATTTGCTGCTTAATGATAGGAGTCTAAACATGAAGCTGCACTGGAGGAAACAGCCAAACTGTTAGCTGACAGATTTGATGAAAACTTCATCTCCCCTAGACCCACAGGCCACACCCCAAAGAATACCTGATAACAGTCATCTGCTAAGTATCTCTAGAGATCAAGTCATATCTGCGCTCTCCATGACCTCAGTGGTACTAGATAACATCCCAGGTTGCTTATTAAGCAATCTGAAGCAGGACCTAGTGGACCTACTTAGCATCCTCTTTAACCATAGCCTGAGAACTGTCTTTGTTCCAGAAAAGTGGAATATAACAACAGTAATCCCCTTGCACAAAGGGAGGGCCATTAACCGACCCTAGGAACTATAGAGTGATAAGTCTAACCAGTCTCATCTGCAAAGCTATGAAAAGAAACATCATGGACATTATCAAAAAGTACATAGGTGACCTTCAAACTCTAGATCCAAACCAATTTGGCTTTAATAAGGGTAGATCATGCTTATTAAACCTAGTAGACTTCTTTGAGAAAGTTACCAAAGACCTGGATGAAGGTAAGACAGTGCATACCGCCTAGCTTGACCTGGCCATGGCTTTTGACACAGTCCCCCACTCAGGTATCACTGAGAAACTCTCCCATCTGTGGATTAACCATTAACTAATTGCCTCAGTAGCAGAACACATAATGTCAAAGTTGATGACTCAACCTCTATCAGTGGAGCCGTCACCAGTGGATTACCACAAGGATATCTGCTGGGGCTTTTACTGTTCGGAATCTATTTTTTTTTTTACATCCAGGCTACAGTAGACTCTCTTTAGCTTACCAAGTTTGCTGATGCTTGCAAATTGAGTGCACTCATTGAGGCCACCAGTGATGTTAACATATTACAGGAAGGGCTAACACAGACAAATGACTGGTGCCAAAACCCCTGTCTACAACCAAATGCAAAAAATTGACATTATTATTATTATTGCCTTTAGCAAAGTAGAATTACCCACTAATTACAGTATTGACAACACCCCCAACCCCCACCCCCCCAAGCTTCAACCCAGTGTAGTGAGGTCTGGGAACACAGGTAGATAACAATCTGAACTTTGACCAACAAGTTTCCAGAGTGGTAAGGAAAGCCTTCCACGTCATGCATAAGTGAGGGCATCGCTTCCAGATCTAAGGATGCTATAACACCATTGCACTCAACACTCAGCAGAATATTAATAGAGTACAATGCTCCCTTTTGCATGTACCTCAACAGACAACTGCAGCAGCTGGAGAGACCACAGGGGTTTCTCAACAAGAAAATATAGGGCCACCAAACCATGCCATGATGTATGTGGAAAGACTGAAAGCCCCGTCACTGTACTCTGTAAGGTATTGGCTTTTGAGAGGTGACTGGTGCCTAGCCTACAGGGCAGGCTCTGACCCTGCACTAATGGAAATGATGCCCAAACCACAAATCTAATTGCACAAGAGTCACTTGCTTTAGGTATCTTAACATAGCCTGTGACATTAACAGAATGTGCTTGAGGGATAGATATATCTCCCAGAGACTGACACTTCTCTGGAATAAACTTCCAAATCACATGAAGCACAGCTCCTCACTGATTCAAGTGCAACATAGATGAATGGATGGGAGACTGCAAAGTTACCCTGGTTGTGGCACCCATGTCCCTCATGGACAGGGGTAGTCAGTGTTGATCATAGACTCGCTCTGCAAATTATGTCCCCCTAATAAAGACAGTTGGGGATACTTGTGTTGAGCATGGCTAGGCTGGTAAAGGCTGTAGGACCACTAACCTAGTAACTTCCTATGAAACTATGAACCTATGTCAACAATTCTCAGGGGGCATATTACTACACCTGTTATAGAAGGAGCATGTAATGTAATGTAATGGGAGCAATTGCCATCAATGCATTAGCTCACATCACAGATAGTAATACCCTCTTGTAGCCATATTGTGCATCCACACCTCAATATAACATATGTCAACTGATCATAGGGTCATAGGGCACTATTAGGCTGATGGCCAGCATCACTTGAAATCCTAGTGAAATGTTGTGGGAGCTATAGCCAGTTCAGGGATCATGATGAACAGCAGTGATGCCAAGTATATTTTGCCCTAGTCATAAACTTAGCAATTTTGTTGTAGCAGTTGTCCATCTTAGTTTTTAAGCAAGACTGGATATTTGTTAGAATGGGGGCACCATAGAGGAGTGAAGGGAGGAGAAATGTTAGGGCAAGCATTTTTCTGGTGGAGTAGTTTAAAAAAAGGGTTTGTGTCTATAAAAGGTGCCAAGTTTGAGTTTTTTAATGTTGTGGATGTGTTGGCCAAATGTTAAATTGTCATCAATAGTAACTCTTAGTAGGTTTGTGTGTTGGGACTACCTCTATGGCTGTTATGTTAGAAGAATAAATGATAAATTCTGATTTATTAAAAGTGGTGTTTTGTTTTTTTTGGGGGGGGGAGAGCAGGAGCTTGGTTTTATTATATTTTATAGTTTGATATATTTGTGAACAAGTACTGAGATACCAAGTTTGAAGTGGATGGGCCGAGGTAACAGATATCTGCAGTGTAAATATATGTTCTTTCCTTAAAAAGTGCCTTCCCTTTGCTTGTGTTTTTACATGCATGTTCATGGGACTAAGACTAAATGGGCAGTACACATAAGTAATACATTACTGTGCACTTTCCATAGCACTATGCTGAGCAGCAGTTTGTGCAATTGATGGTGAAGTGTTTGCGCATGCAAGATACACATTTGTACTGCTTTCCCTGTTTGCCTGTAGTTAAGTGGCAAGCAAACATCAGCCTCATTGCTAAAATTATGAGAGTTTTGAGTACTGAGTGTATGAAAAACACCTGCTGCTTAGCTGACTCTGTGGCAGCAAGTGTAAATGCACTGACACATTTCCTTCGGAGACTAGATGATATAGGGCTTGAACCCAGGTGTATGTAATAGCTTTAAAGAAGTATTTATATTGCAATGAAAGAATTATTTATTCTACATTCACTGTGTATTACCTGAGCACAGCATGTTCAAGTGGTATTGCATGGAGGTAACTGCACCACTGAAGAGCAGTTGACTGTCACTTGTGCATGATGCCAAACTCCATGCAAACAGATAGGACAAAAAGTGAAGGGCTCCACTGCTTTCTTTTTTACTTAGGTGTGTTATGTGTGATTCTACTTTTTGACCAGATTAAAGATGTCAAAATGAGGTTGATAGGAAAGTGGTGAAATGGGTGGCAAGCAGGGGAAGAACAAAGGGAAAGCAATATAGGAATGTGCAGGAGGGAAGTAGGAAAGAAGGGTTTAGGCTCCTAGGCAGTGATACATTTCCCTGTGGTATATTTGTTTGAGGATGCATGGCTGAAGTGAGATCCAGCTGCAGAGAAATTTGGCCTGTGGGCAAACAGAGGCACGCACTATCACGCCCACAGCTTTTGTACCCAAGAGCATGGGGGCAGCAGAAGTAATGAGTGTTGTGCTCAGTGTACAGTACATGCTTACGTAACAACAATATGTAGAGGTGTGCTACATCATGGAGGAAATCTTGCATGCTACAGTTGTCACATTTATGCTCCAGTATGCATTTTAATTAATGTTTCCTAGTCACAGTAAAGGAGTAGTGGTCCACATACACCAATTATAAAGACATTGTACTGTCCATTGTGCACTGCATTTTACTGACACTGACATGCTCACTGGCCAGCTGGCTGCTGATGCCTGTCATACTGCCTGCTGTCACATGTTGCCTTGGGGCCATGGACATTATTTTCCCCCTGTGCATTTGGTTATTGAAGTTGTGGCCATGGCACTGCATTCTTTTCTTTGCCGACAGGGAATTCACAACAGCTATATTTCTCTGTAGCTGAATGCCACTTCAGCTATTTGTCACCAGCAAAATGCACTACAGTGAAATGTCTTGCTGCCTAGGAACCTGAACCCAGGAAAGAACTATAGCTAACCACTTTTTTCAATAGTGTAAAATGAATAATTATATAATATTGGTTGAATTTGGACTGTCACCTCAACAAAGAGGTGTGACAACAATGCAATCATGTTGTTTAGCCAACTGGACTGAATCAAGTGTGTTACAAAGATGTGTGTAAAGTGGAGAGCTATGTATGGGACAATATTTTTTTATGGGACAGAAGAGGCAGTACTGCCATGTTGGGTCCCAGATGTGCTGGGCATTAATACCAGAGCTGGTGTAGTGGGGGCAGGCTGAGCCACTAGGGTTGACCTACCTCCCTGTGCTGTAAAGCATTTGTCAGAGATAGATGACATGGAAATATTTTGACAACACATAGAAAAAAAGAGATAAGGGTTGGGGTGAGAGAAGGAAAAAGAGATAAAATTAGTACCCTCATATGTTAACATATAATGCATAATCACAATAATAATTTTTATCTGAACTTTTACATTTAAGTATACTTCTTAACAACTACAAACTATGATTAAGGATTGTTCAAAGTAATCCTTCCAATGTGTATATATTGCACATATGCTTGGTCTAATTATACAGATTAAGTTAACAGCAGGGCATTTATGCCACTTGATTAGAAATTAATTTATGTAATATTTGTAAAGGATTTTACTATTTTATATTTACTTGTGGTATTTAAACCCACAACTTCTGATACAATGGGTTGCTAACTGGCTTACTGATAGAACCCACACTGTAAAAGTAGCCGACTCCAAATCCAGCTCCTGACAAGTGACAAGTGGAGTGCCTCAGGGTTCAGTCCTGGGACTGTTCTTGTTTGGCATCTACTTCTCTGAAGTACAGGCCAACACTAAGGGACTCTGGCTAACAAAGTTTGCAGATGACTGCAAACTGGGAGCCATTATTGAATCCCCAAATGATGTGCATACTCTACAAAAGGGCCTTACAGAAACAGATGCTTGGTGCCAGAGTCATGGGCTCAAGCTCAATGCCAAGAAATGTATAGTTATCCCCTTTGGGAAAAAAACATGTATCCATGAATTACCATATAGGTGGCAGTACACTAAACACCGAAAGTGTGATAAGAGACTTAGGGACACAGGTGGACAGTGGTCTCACCTTCGATAACCACATCGCCACAACAGTCAGGAAATCCTTCTATGTGGCACACCACATCACTAAGGGTTTTTCATCCAGAAAAAAGTAGGTCATTGTCCCACTGTACTCATCCCTCATTAGACCCATTATAGAATACAATGCCCCATTTGGTATGTACCTCTCAAGACATCTGCAACAACTGGAAAGGCCACAGAAATACCTCACTAAAAGAATCACAGGCCTAAAGCTGATGCCCTACGTTGACCGCCTTAAAAAATGCCAGCTATACTCTGACGCATATTGTCTACTCAGAGGCGATCTCTGCTTAACATACAAGGCCATGTCAAACCCAGAGCTGTTGGACATGCTACACTTAAAGAAATCCCAATCCCTCAGAGCCACATGCTCCAGGGATCTAAACCTTGTCATCACAATAAACAAAACATGCTGGAGGGATAGGTTTCTGACCCAGAGACTCCCCAGACTCTGAAATAGATTGCCCATACATGTCAAGCAGAGTGCCTCTTTGGCCCTCTTCAAAAGGAACTTTGACAATTGGATGGGAGAAAGGAAATTCACCCTGGGGATTATGTCAGTCGCCCTGCTAGACAGGGGTCCAGGGAAGTAAATAGTGTGGGAAGAAATAGCCAGGGAATTGTTATGGCTAGACTTGTATAGGCCCTAGGGCTGATAGCCTAGTACCAACCTATGAACCTATGAACCAGTCTCAGACTTGTCTCCTGCAGTTGGCTTGTGCTACAGACTGAAGCATGCATGCTTGCTTTTACAGTTAGGATATGCATGCTTTCTTTGCTACAACTGTATGGAAAATAAATTAATTCAAAAGCTAAAATAATATTTCAGTTGTGTAGCATACATACCCCTTGCCTCCCTCAGTCTTTCTAGATGCTCAGCACTGGCCTCTCTATTTGCCGTAATCTCTGCATTGGCTGTGGAATAAAGAGAAGAGAACAAGAGAAGAGCATTATGCCCATAATGCCAATATGCCCATGCCCATTCAGACATTACCCAGTAAACAAACAAAATAAATAATGAATAAATAAATAAATAAATTATGCATACCTGTCTTGCTTATGCAGCTTTCTATCTACTATAAATTCTCTTTATCAATATTCTTACATAACTGTGGGATATTACCAGTCCAGAACTCATCCCGCCACTGGTTGAGTGTATCCTTCTTGCACCTTTTCAGGTCATTAAAGTGATGCCTACACTGTTCTCCAGTGCATGGAATACTAATTGCACTGCAGACATCCTTGATAGTCTATTCCAAGTCTCAGACTGGTACTTTGAACTGGTATAGTCCCCCCTGCAAAAGCCTTCAGCTGTGGCACTTTACAAGGATTCCAGTGAAGATTCTGAACTCCTCAATACCCTGCCTCTGCACTCTAAATTGGGCACCTTCCCTTCTACCACCAGAAATGTCCAACCAGGGAGAACAGCAATAGCTAAGAATTTTTTTCTGCTAATGGCTGTTATCACTTTTATTGACAGTGTGGAAACCAGAATAATGATAATGATGCCAACTGTGTTTGCATGATGTTAAGTGGACAGCAACAGTGCCAGACAGAGAGGAAAGCAGTTTTTGAGATTAGAAGGTTAATGTGTGTATATTTTCCTATTCATTGTTACTTTCTGTGTATTAACTGCCATGTAATGCCCCTTAGCATGTTTGTGCTGCACCCAACATATTTGATAGAATATATTCATTTTGAAATTGTCTACTATCTGCTTTTGCTCTGAAGGTGTCGGGGGAAATTGCTAACTGATGCTCAACGTTGGTAACCAGTGTTGCATGATGGAAAGCAAAAGATGCAACAATGTATCATTTTTGAATTTGAGAATGCCTGCATCCTGTCTGCAGATGTTCTGTCTACTTCTTGTGTGGGCCATTAGTCCAGGTTTGCATGATGGTAAGCATTGTGCAAATGAGGTAAGCAAAGCTAAACTTGTTTTAGCCTTGTGAGCAGTGTTTATTAGGTGTCACCCTTAAAAGACAAAGATGGGACTTGAACCATGATCTACAGATAGTATATGTTGTGTGGCTCAACATGTTTAGCAGATGTGCTATACACACAGGTGTTTTCATGGGTGTAGTTGATGTATTGGTTATCACAAAAGTACATTACATGACATTTATTGTGTTTATCTAAGCCACATACCATGCAAATACTGGCATTTAAAAAAAAGAAAAGAAATATATAAAATAAATAACACTGCAAAATATATGTTAATACATATGGAAGACTTTTTTACATATGTCTGGATTTGAACTCTCACACCAATGAACCTTCAAAACACAGTAATGGTGTCTTATCCCTCTTTGCCACAGAAATAACTTTGCAGCAGAAAATGAAAATCATTGTACATACAAGCAAGTCCAAAATCATCCACAATATTAACAAGACATATGGCACTTGTACACTTCTGAGTTGTTTATACATATATTAATTTCAGATGTAGTGCAATGAGTGATCACACAACCATTTATGACTATTGTTTGCAAAAACGTAGCTCCACTCTTATCTCTGTATAGTGTTTATTCTTCTCTTATCTAAGCAGTAATCTGAGACATGCAGGATGTAAAGCATTTTGTATCATTCTCCTTAAAATGAGTGAGAATATTAAATGGCAGTAATATACCGTTTTCAATAAATGCAGGGGAGGCTAGATGTTACTGAACAGAAACTGTGAAATGTGTGCTGCTTGCTTACATTTAAAATGTTGATACAGTTACTTCTACACTTTGTAAGTGTAACTTGGCTGACACACCCACTGGAGGTAAGGGAGTTTGAAGTGCTGTTGTGTTTTCCTTTTCCCTACCAGTAATCATTCACAGATGCAATCCATTAGCAAGAAACACTGAGGGAGTGCCTGTACTATGTTTAAATCTGCTACACAGAGCCAAGAATTTGGGATTCAGCAATTCTAATGAGGTCACACCTCAGTTGCATGTTCACTGTGTTCAGTCCTGAATCTGCACTATAAAAATGTAACCATGTCACTAGGGAACCTGATAGGTGAGGAGACTTGTTTATGTGGATAACACAGAAGAAGATTGCTATTACTTTGGATTTATCTGCACAGAGGACTACTAATCTTGATAAGGTAAGATTGCATTTTTCAGTTTTATACTGGATATTCTTACAAAAAAAAATATACATACCAGTAGCAAATACTACTTTTATCTTAGAAGTTTACTGATGGCAAAACATTTTTGTCAGGACATTTTACTTTCTCCAGTACACAGCCTTATTTAACTTTTATCACAAGTGTTAATGTTACAACTGTTTCTCTTTATCCTCTTCTATTTTTATATTAGTGGAATGTAAATGTCCTATACTGTCAATGACACAGAGGTGTTAGCCTTTTATGATGGCCCATAGACACTTCTAGGGGAGAGCTGGCCACAGGTAGTGGTGACTGGCAGTTGCATAAAAGTGAATATGTGGTAAATGTGTACACATGTTTTTTAGGGGTCTACTTTGCTCGCTCAAAAGCTTCAAAACCTGAATGCAAATAGCTCAACATGTAAAGAGCGAACTGTGAATACGTTGAAAGAATGAAACCGCGAAAGTGGAAATATCGAATTTGCATAGTTGGCTCGTCTGTGGTATAGCTCCGTAAGGTAAGTGTGCAATAGTTATGGACCTTAGGGTTAGGGAGGGGTTAAGGTAAGTGCATAGGTAGGAAGTGTATGTAAGGTTTTGTGTAGGCAATATATGTAAGGTTTAATGTAGGGTTTTGTTAAGTGTATGTGTGCGGAATAGTTAGTTTGTTTGGGTATAGCTCCGTAGGGGAAGTGTGCGGTAGTTACGGACCTTAGGGTTAGGGAGGGGTTAAGGATAGTGCATAGATATTTGTGTATGTGGGGTTTAGTGTAGGGTTAGCAGTAGGGTTTTGGTGCTTTAATTTAGGGTTAGAAGTAGGGTTTTGGTTAGTGTATGTATGTGTTTTTTTATTGTGTTTGGGTAGGTAGTGTGTTGCGGGTGGTGGGTTGGCCAACTATGACAGTTCGAGGTTTTAAATTTCGCGCTTTAGTACATTCAACATAGTCGCGGTTCACTCTTTATGTGTCGCGCTATTTGGATTCGGGTTTTTCGTGTTTCGAGCACATAAAGTAGACCAGTTTTTAGGATGATTTGATAACACTTATAACAAGTTACTGATGTTTTATTCCTTTGTTTGGTACAGAAATTTAATTTCCCTGTTGTTTTGAGGTGGGGGGGGAGTCAAGTTCCATCTATGTGTTGCTCAACCAAAATATTTATTACAGAGGTTTGCTCTGCTATTGTTACTCATTGTTTTGGATAAAACATTTCTTTATGTGTTACTGTGATATGTTACAATCACATAACCCTTTTTTATATTTGAATAACTTGAAAGTTTTTTCCAGTGGGTAATATTGAAAACTAATATGTGTTTAAGCAGGATTATTATTTATATAATATTTATATGTGGTATCCTTCTTTTATGTTTTATGTCATCTAGGACTATGACACCCAAGTGTCCCAATCCCCACAAACCCCCCTTCAGTCACCCTGAAAATGACATAATTGTCCAAGCATTTCAACAACATGGTGCCTTTCTGCTTGAGACAGGACGTGGGGATATGTCTGGAAGAATGCAAATTTGGAACCGGATTGTGAACAATGTGAATGCTACTGGGGGATGCAGCAGGATATATCATCAGGTGCATTGTAAGATCACTGATATGATTTCACTGGCCTGGAGGAGAGCAGCTGTAGTGGCCTGTGGACAGATGGCTACCGGAGGACCTGTAACAGAGCCACGACTGGCACCAAATGAAGAGTTCCTGTCCACTGTCAGAGATCCAGAGAGCTCAGTGGAAAGTGCACAGCAGCATGTGATTCATGTTGTTGCTGCTATTTCAGGGAGGACAAGTATGTCCCAGGAGGAGTTTCCAGGTAGGCTTACCTATGTCCATTTTTAAATATTTCTTGTATAGTAAAATACTGAAGGCAATATTTTAGTTGGTTTAATAATTTTTTTTTTGTGGGGGGGACTAGTTATAGATTGATACAGTTAACAACACATTCTGGTTCATTACACATGGGCTTGGGGTAGATGTGTCATCCAAGTTTCAGTTAAATGTATTGTTAATGGACCTATAAAGGCCACAATCCCCCCCATGTTATTGTTATTGTGATAATGGTGTCCTTACATTTTGCTTAACTTCTTCCAGGACCATCCTCCCTAGCTTGTGTGGAGTCATCTGCATATGGTAAGCCAGTCATTTCTATTTCAGTACTGATGAGCATTTCACAGAAATATTCATCCTTATGTGTGAGGTGGGTGTCAGGACTTTGTGTGTATTGCTGTACTGTCTGTGATAGTGGCACCAGTGTTAGTTTGTTAACATATATTGAACTGTAATAGTGTAGCTATTAATTTATTTCCTGTGTTTGTTGCTTATTATCACAGGTGATCCTGACAGTGGGAATGTAGGATCTTACCACCTGATGTCAGAGTATCGACAAACTCTGATAATGATGGTGGCCAAACAATTCAGCCATCCCTTGTAATCCCATCAGACGCAGCCAGTAGGCCTATGCAAACCCATTCTAGTAAGCCCTCAGATATTGGACAGGTGGAGGGTGAGACACTTGATCAGGGTAGTGTAGTTACTATAGCTTCAGTGCCTGTTGACTCTGGCTGTAGCCAAATTGTGGGTGAGGTGTTACACAGGAGGGTTGCTTGGATTGCTCAGAGGAGGCCTGCTCTCCAACCTCCACCTGATCCACGTGCATCTTTCCATGCCACTCAACATATATTTAGGGCTGTCAAGGAGGTGCAGACACATTCCAATAGGGATTCTGAGGAAATGCTTAGGGTTGTACATGTGGCACAGTCTGACGTTTGACTGCCTCCACTGTGTTGCTGATCCAATGGATCGAATTAAAGACACGTTGGAATGGGCAGTGTCTGTGATGGAAGGGGGACAGCATCCATGTAGGTGTAGGTCAGCCACATCATATGATGTTAGCTGATGTGGCCATGCCCTATCATGGTCCAGTAGTGGCACTACTTCCACTGCTCCATCAGTGGTTGAGGTGCCCACACTCAGACGTGGTAGGCCATGAGGTCATGATCTTGGGTGCACTCATGAGGAGAGTTCATCCAGCAGACATCAGTGACATTCAGGTAGCAGCAGTAATCTGACCATGATTGTGGATGTGTCAGTGCAACTCCTGGCAGATCCAGTTCTTGGAGTCGGGGACAACGACGATGAACTGTCACTTCTACCATGCATGGCTCACACCTGTCCAACATACCAGGATGTAGAGCTAGCATAGTGCTTGGCTGTGTTCTTGCAGACACTCACACACCTGGAATGCTCCTACAGACACATACACATAACAGTTACATGGGTCAGTTGTGAGGTTTAAAACTCAATCTGTCTCAGTAGCCATTTCATCAGATGTCTTCCTGTTTCTCTTACTTACTCACACGCACTCACTAGCTTTTGTGACAGCCTAGGCCTCCTGACCCCCCCCCCCTCACACCACAACACCCCGTGCAAATGATAATAGCTGTGCATATCATTGTTTTCTGTCTTTTGAATTCAGGGATACATAAGTCTTTTGTCTGATGCTCAGGGTACATAGCTGACTTAGTGCTTAGTATATCTGTTTTTGTGATGCGGTTTTGCAAATTGTACTACTTACTTACAGGTTTTTGTAATGTGCACATCCCTGCCAAACTGTTAGACCAGCAAAGCTGGTCCAAACCATAAATAAAAGTGTGATAAAGGCCCAAGAATGAGGAGAGTTTTTAAATGTTGTGGTCTTACAAACTTAGACAGTTGATGGAATAACAGGTTTTGTTTTATTATTTTTATGTTTTTCTGAAAATGAAATGTGTGTCATTATTTTCTAACTTCACTCTTTAATAATTTTCCATTGCAAACATATGAGGTCAAAATGTGGACATTCATTGAACATTTGTACATTTCAGATATAAGGCCTATTACCTGATAGAGGACACGTATTCAGATATGTCAGTACTGTCACATCTTGATGTAATTGCTGTAACAAATCACCCACCTTATACTTACATTACCAAGTAACAGTGTGCAAGGATATGCAATTCATTTTTATTCTTAGACATTTATTTGTCTATTCCAGGTTCAACACTTTCCTTGGAAATTCAGCAGTTGCAAGTGCTTTAGTTTAGGGCTAACTCTATCTGATGCTAGCAGTCCACAGCCATTACATGGGTAAGTAAAGATTTTAAGCATTGCCTGGCATCAGTGTTATGTTATTGTATATATGTGCATAGGATGAAGGTTTTAGCCCCTTAGGTGGTGAGTGTGTGTGCTATCCATTGCCTATTGGCCAATGCTAGGCCATATTATGCACGGCTATGTCTGCCTACAGTCACATAGGTTGCTGGATCCCCCTCTGACTCCTCACCTGCATGTGGCTGTGGTGACCATGCCAGTGTTGGTGGGATGTGTGGCCCTTCCCCTTGCAGTTCCTGCTGAAGCTGTTTTTTTCAGGATAATGTTGTGGAACATGGCACAGATGGGGAATATTTCAGCACATGTACAGGGATTGTACTGCAGGCTCCCCCAGATGTATCTAGGTACTGGAACCATGACTTCAGCAGACCAAACACATGCTCTATGATATTTCTTGTTTGAGTGTGTGACTCATTACAGCATTCTTCAGTTGGTATGTGTACATTTCTCATGGGTGTCATCAGCCCCAGTTCCAGTGCATAACCTGCATCACCCAGTAAATGACCCTGTGGGATATTTCCCCTAGTAAACATCTCATACATTTGAGAATTGTGCCAGATATGTGAGTCATAGTAACTGCCTGGGTTGCCAGCACACACATTCAGGATGATTCCCTTAGCATTACACATGACCTGGCAGTTAATAGAGTAGTAGCCATTTCTATTTATGTGCACCCTTCCTTGTTCCCTGGGTGATGCTTTGATTTCTACATGTGTACAGTCTATGGCACCCAGGACTTCAGGGCAGAGTGCTACAGGGTAGAACTCCTGCATAGTTTTGGCTCTGTCCTCAGCAGTACAGGGAAATATATGTACCCATTGGCATGCTGCAGCATAGCATTCAGGAACTGATGGAGGATCCTGGATGCTGATGCATGTGATACCCCCAGCATGTCCCCTGTTGGTCTCTGGAAGGTTCTTGTAGCTAAAATTCGAACTGCTACTCATACCTTAATCTCCATTGGTACAGGTACCCCTCGGTTTGCCCTTGGCCGTGGTCTATCAGAAGCAGCAGCAGCAAAGATGTGGGCCTGCTGCACATACACATGAATAAAAGCAACAGCAGCCCCTGACATTCTTTCCGTGTAGCCTAGTTTCTGTGACTGTATTCTAGTAGGTTTTGGAATTCACAGGGAAAACCAGCACTGAGTCTACACGGTTACTTTATAGCTTGTTGAATAGCTCCTCCATCTTGGATTGGTTGATTAGCACACAATTCGGCTGCTTATGCTGTAATTAGCATGCCACGATGATTACTGTGTAGATCCATTACTGAATACAAAACAGTGCGTTATATTGTGCGCATTGTGGCTTAGCGGATCGTGTAGGGTTTATAGAATCTGCACTTTAGTCTTTTGTGGAATCATAATTTCTCCTATCTATAGCTCTGAATATCTGGGACTCTCACTAGACCCCTTCCCTTGCTTTCCACTCCAGTGTAAAGTTCATAGTTAAAAAGTCCTTGCACAACTGAAACAAGCTTAAAGGATCACTGTAGTATGCCCTCTGTCTTTTATGTCAGGAACTGCAAAACATATATACCTTATAAAAAAACACCTTTAAAATATTTGCTGATTAATCACTTTACCTTAACCTTGTTTCTTTACTATGTCCTAATAATTAATTTTATTTTACATTGTATGTATTTATGCTGTAGAGTGCTTAGAAGATAAGCATTCATGTACTCTTAATAAATAATAAACTGCCTGTAGCAGCGAAGGCACCTATTGTTTTTAGCACAATTATAAAGCTTTAAATAATTTTTGACTTCTACTTATTAATAAACTCCAACCATTTTTACACTCTACCCTTTGTGATCTCAAAACGTTAGCATAATTTATTTATTTATTTACTCATTTTATTTATTTATTTACATTTGTTTACCGGGAAATTCTGACTGGACGCAGGTCTTTTTTCAGCAGATGCCCGGGAAGAAAAGCTCCACATCATGTACATAATAGAGATACAAAGTTGCAGCAATAGTAAACAACATTACAGGTTGTTGGTTTTAATACAATAACAAGATATTGATTATCAAAAGTATATATAGAAAATGTTGCAAGTTAAGATAGTTTCTTGTCATTTATAATATTAGTAACAAAGTTGTCAGACAAAATGTTAAAGTATGTAAAGACAACTAGCTATTTCTGACTGTGGTTAGTAGTTGCGGTAGTATAGTTGGGATAAGAGTCTAGGTGGGGGGGAGGTAAGGGTGGGGGTGTTAGTCTGGATTAGAACAAGGACAAAGCCAGTGCAAATTTAAGTGGCATTTGAGTGCAGTCTTGAAAAGGCTGCTGGAAGGTAGAGTAGTTATAGAGGGTGGAAGATTGTTCCAAAGTTTAGATATGGTACATCAAAATATGGCTTCTTCTGCTGAGTTTTTGGGTTTGATAACAGTGAGTTGATTTTTGTTGCTTGATCTTAGGGGCCTAGTGGGGTGATAGGGTTGGAGAAGGGTTTGAAGGGAAGAGATGATAAGGGGGTGTTTAATAAGTTTATGAGCGAGGGTGAGTTGATTAAAGTGAAGTAGTTGTGGGAGTTCTAGCCAGTTTAGTTCTTTAAGGGAGATACAGTGATGGCTGCAGTAGGAGGGTCCAGTGGCAAATTTAGCAATTTTGTTGTAACAAGCATCCAGCTTGTGTAGGTCTATCTATCTAAGGTTGATAAGTATGAGGAATGGATGGAGATTAGCTGGGAATTGGCTATGAAGATTCTAGCCGCCTTAGTTTGGAATTGGCGGATTGATATAATGCACCAAGTTTCTTGTGAACTTTTTTTATTGTGAGAGATATGTGGGTGTCAAATCTAAGTTTGTTGTCTATTTCCACACAAAGTAATTTTGTGTGTTCTGATGGAGAGATGATGGTATTGTCTTTGGCAAGAATGTTGAAGTGAGGGTTGTTTTGGGTGGCTTTGGAAGGTTGGAACAGGAGAAGTTTTTTCTTACTTGGGTTGAGTAGGAGCTGAGCATTGGATAGAAAGCTTTATACAGAAGAGAATGATTCCTGTGTGATTTGTTGTAGTTCTGGTAGAGTGGGGGCAGAGTAGATGAGATTAGAGTCATCTGCGTACTGTATAAGAGATGCTTGTGTGGTGGCAGTATGTAGGTTGTTAGTGACAAGTGAGAATAGCAGAGGGCCAAGGATAGACCCTTGGGGAACTCAGAGAGTAACTGGGAGGTGAGGTGATGTGTTATTGTCCCAGATTACTGATTGCTGGCGTCCGTGTAGACAGCTGTGGAACCAGCTGCAGGCTGGTTGTGAGATGGAGAGGTTGGGGAGAGTAGAGAGTAGTAGCTCATGAGATACCATGCCAAAGGCCTTTGAGAGATCTAGAAATACGGCAGTAGAGAAGAGGCCATTGTTTTTGTGATGACGTATAGTGTTGGTGAAGGAGAGCAGAGCAGAGGTAGTGCTGTGATATGGCCTGAAACCATGTTGGGTTTTGGAGAGGAGATTATTAGCTAGGAGGTAGTTGGAGACCTGGGTGTTGATACATTTTTCAAGTATCTTGGAGAGAGGGGAGAGGATAGCAGTGGGGTGGTAATTGGAGAGGTCAGTGGCGAGGGTGCCTTTGTAGAGGGGAATGATGTGGGATAGTTTCCATATCGAGGGAGCATAGCCTCCTGTTATAGAACAGTTGATTAGAATTGAAATTGGGTAGACTAGTGTATCAGATGCAATTTTCAAGTATTCAGAGGGGAGGTTGTCAGTTGTGAGTTTGGTGGGTTTAAGTTTTGACAATAGCATTTTTATGTTGGTGGTAGGTACTGAGGTGAAGAAGAAAAGAGGAGTGGGGGGGTTTAGGGTTAGGAGTTGGGGGGGCTGTTGTAGCGAAGTGTTGTTTGTTTAGAGATGTTATAGTTTCAGTGAAGTGTTTGTTGAAGGATTCAGCAATACTACCGGAGGAGGGGGGAATGGACGGCTGGGGGGTATCAACCTTCCCTGGGTGGAGGATATTGTTAATAGTGGACAAGGATTGCTTAGGGTTGTGGATGGTAGAGTTTAGGGTGGATTTATAGTAGAGGGATTTGTCTAATTTTATATGTTTTTTGGCTTTATTGCCCAGTTCAAGGAATGATTGCCTATCTGAGTTATTTTTTGTTAGTCGCCAGTGGTCCCAGGCCTTATCCCAGGAAAACTTATGGATTTCATTATGGTTCTGGTGGTCTTTTGTAACCATGGGGCACACCTGGATCTGACTTTGGGATTTCTTACAGGAGCATGGGTGTTTAGGATGGAGAGGAAGGTACTGTTGAAGAAGTGGACAGCCTCATCTAGGATGAGGTATTTTAGTGGTGACCAGTTAATTTTTTGCAGGGAGGAGATGAAGGAGTTGGGGTTGAAGTTGGACTTGTTCCGTATTTGTCTGTGGATAATGGGCTTCAGACTGTTTGTGTGGTGCTGAATTAAGCAAGTGGGGGAGTGGTCACTAAGACTGTCAGGTAAGCAGCCTTATAGGTAAGAGTGAGGGGCTTTGTTGACTAGGATCCAGTCAAGTAAGGTATGATTGTTAGCGTTTTTGTTGATTCGGGTAGGGGATTGAATTAGTTGAGTGAACCCATGGAGATTATGGTGAATGTTTGGGAGACTGTTATTACAGGATAGCCAGTTGATGTTAAAGTCACCAAGAATTATGGTTTCCTGGGGTAGAGATAGAGTAGCCCAGCTCAGGAGATTTTCTAGGGGTGTGATATTTTGTGCAAATCTCCTTATATCCTGCTATCTAGCCTTCACTCCATGCTTGCCACAGCTGTCTAAAACACCATCCCCACTAAAATGTTTACTCCCATACTCTGCTTTTAAATCAGTTCTATTGAATGACATCATGCAAGATAACTTCTACAGCTGCCTTAGAAATATGTAAGATATCTATAATCACTTCACAACTTTAATTTTTTTTTCATTTCTTGTACCACTACAATATAGACCATATTCACTGCCTATATAATATTATTCATTTCATGGCCTTTGTATGTTGTCTTATTCTGAACTTATTAATGCACCCACCCTTGTGGCACTCTGGCAACCACAGGATATTTTCTTATTTAACATTTAACTTTGTAGAATCATGTTAAGTATTGTGCTTGTCTGTTTATATGCCCAGCAATATGATTTCATTAGCCTGCATATTCATACACAAATTGTATATTTAGTGTTCATAAATAACAACAGTAACCTCATTTCATCACTGTAAGTATGTTTGTAGATATTGTATAATGTGATATTTCCCTATATTTAATGACTGTTGTTGCTTTACTGGTTTTGTCATCTGTTTCACTTTATATTATTGACAACTCTTGTTCCTTTACTAGTTCTGTACTCCAGCACCTGCTGCTCCACTTCTGTATGCAAGTGCTAACCAGTCCATCTTAATTTGCATTGATGACAATGATTATTACTATTTTTGCTTTTAGCCTATAACATGGTTGAAAGGATTTTTGGACTAGTTCACTTATCAGGTTATTAAGTGAAAATAAATCTATAGCTGTGAAGTTTTGATTCTTTTCTCATTAATGTTTAAGGATATATATATATATATATATATATATATATATATATATATATATATATATATATATTATTACTGGAGAATGTCAGCATTTACAAAGAAATTCTGATGGCTAGCCAGGTTAACAAACACCACTGTGAATCTATACCACCAAACAGCATACACTGTATCTAGTGATAACCACCTTTTAGATTTCATCCTTGTCAGGATTTAATGTCTTCCCTGGAAACTAACAAGCAGTGCCTTGCCTATAAATTTCTCCATTACAAAACTAGAAGCTTTTTCAGTTTGCAGTAGTTCTTGTGAATGATATGTTCATGTTATTGAACTTAAAATAGTGATACACAACATATATTTTCTACTGAAAATGAGGGAGTATGAAAAATATTTTCCCCTGGACTTATTTGCCAAGTGAAAATGTTTCCTCCAGCAAGTTAGGAACCTTATTGTTTTCAAAGGAGCATTCATAGGTTGGTACTAGGCTATCAGCTCTAGGGCCTATACAAGCCTAGCCATAACAATTCCCTGGCTATTTCTTCCCACACTATTTACTTCCCTGGACCCCTGTCTAGCAGGGCGTCTGACTAGATCCCTGGGGTGAATTTCCTTTCTCCCATCCAATCGTCAAGGTTCCTTTTGAAGAGGGCCAAAGAGGCACTCTGCTTGACATGTATGGGCAATCTGTTCCAGAGTCTAGGGAGTCTCTGGGTCAGGAAACAATCCCTCCAGCATGTTTTATTTATTGTGATGACAAGGTTTAGATCTGTGGAGCGTGTGGCTCTGAGGGATTGGGATTTCTTTAAGTGTAGCATGTCCAACAGCTCTGGGTTTGACATGGCCTTGTATGTTAAGCAGAGATCGCCTCTGAGTAGACGATATGCGACAGAATATAGCTGGAGTTTTTTAAGGCGGTCAGCGTAGGGCATCTGCTTTAGGCCTGTGATTCTTTTAGTGAGGTATTTCTGCGGCCTTTCCAGTTGTTGCAGATGTCTTGAGAGGTACATACCAAACGGGGCATTGTATTCTATAATGGGTCTAATGAGGGATGAGTACAGTGGGACAATGACCTCCTTTTTTCTTGATGAAAAGCCCTTAGTGATGAGGTGTGCCACATAGAAGGATTTCCTGACTGTTGTGGCAATGTGGTTATCGAAGGTGAGACCACTGTCCACCTGTGTCCCTAAGTCTCTTATCACACTTTCGGTGTTTAGTGTACTGACACCTATATGGTAATTCATAGATACATGTTTTTTTTCCCAAAGGGGATAACTATACATTTCTTGGCATTGAGCTTGAGCCCATGGCTCTGGCACCAAGCATCTGTTTCTGTAAGGCCCTTTTGTAGAGTATCCACATCATTTGGGGATTCAATAATGTCTCCCAGTTTGCAGTCATTTGCGAACTTTACTAGCCAGAGTCCCTTAGTGTTGGCCTGTACTTCAGAGAAGTAGATGCCAAACAAGAGCAGTCCCAGGACTGAACCATGAGATACTCCACTTGTCACTTGTCTGGAGCTGGATTTGGAGTTGGCTACTTTTACAGTGTGGGTTCTATCAGTAAGCCAGTTAGCAACCCATTAGGTGACATAGGGATTAATGCCCAGCTTAGTAAGTTTATCTATGATTGCAGAGTGGGGGATGGTGTCAAAGGCCTTGGCAAAGTCTAGATAGGCTGTGTGGACCACCTTACCCTTGTCCATGGCTCTGGAGACTGATTTGAAGAAGTCAATCAGGTTCAGGAGACAAGATTGGCCCTTCACAAACCCAAACTGAGTGGGTTCCAGTGTTTGAAGGTTGCCAATGTCTTTGTTTATAAGTTTCATGATAATACGCTCCATGGCCTTGCAGATAAGGCTTGTCAGACTGATGGGACGGTAGTTTCCGGGATCCAAGGTGGATCCCCCCTTGTGGAGTGGGATAACTGTAGCTCTGTGCCACTCAGTGGGCACGAAACCTAAGGTTAGGCTATGAATAAACATGACACTGAGGTGAGGTGCCTGTTCATATTGTAGTTCATGTAGTACACAGCCTGGGATGTCATCTGGTCCCATGGATGCTGTATTCTTAGCTTTGCGGAGTGTGTTTTTTACCTGTGTGGCCGTTATTACCGGAATTTGGCAATCTTCCGGTATTGAGATGGGCCATTTAGGGGGTGAGAGGGGGGGTGAAGTTGGCACTGAATCGATCTGCCAGGATATTGGCAATATCTTTGGGATCAGTATATTTAATGCCATTCTGTTTTAGCTCAGAGCAGATCTGAGAATTGCCATTTAGATTCTTGACATAGTTATAGAATGCCTTGTGGTTCTCTTTGCAATCTTTGGCAATTTTATATGTTCATCATCATCATCATCATCATCATCCTTCTCCTCATCATCATCACCCCTCCCTTTTCCCCATTTTTATACATGGGTCATGGTGTCACATCAGCTGTTGCGTCCTCTCTCAATTCAGTAACCCTTTCATATCTTCTTCGATAGTCATGCCTGACAGTCTCATTATGTCATTTATCTCTTTGCTGGACATCTTTATTTCCTCTTGTCTTCTTTCCGTCTCTTCCAAATCTTCGAAACCAAATAATCTTCTGCTTTTCTGCACGTGTCCAAACCACATTAACCTGTTCTCTTTGACTTTCTTTATAACTGGAGCTACCTTGGCTTCTGCTCTGATGTCATCATCCCTTTGTCTGTCCTACAGAGTGCATCCTACCACCCATCTCAGCATTTTATGTCTTCCTCAACTGCTCTGCTTTCAATGCCCAGTTTTCTGTACCATACAGAAGTACTGGTTGCACCACTATTTTGTACATCTTATTTTTCAGCTCCTTTGGCATCCTTCTGCCTCACACTACCCTTAACACCTTGTGCCATATGGCTGCAGCCCCTCTGATTTTAACTTTGGCCTCCTCATTCAGACTTTCCCTTCTCCTCAACAACTAGATACCCAAAGCTGTTAATCTGTTTGACTGTTTGCCTTTCTACCTCAATTTTCAGCCTTTTCGGTTTTCCACAATTTGCTGCCATGACCACTGTCTTGCCTGTGCTCAGTTTCACCCTGTTTGCCTTCATTTTTGCATTCCATTCCCCTCTCCTTTGCTGAAGTTCTTGCTTGGTGTCTTTAATGCCACATCATCCACATACAGCAACTCTACTGATTTGTCCCCTCCAACCTATTTGCTAATGCAGTTTCACTAGTACGAACAGTAGTGAGCTAAAAGCTGAACCTACCATTAGCTCAAATGGTTAAGCAATAGGGCAATGTAAATATTTCATGAATTTATATGGGTATGAATCTCTGTATAGTCTATTTTGGGTAATATTTTTCTAGGGTTCTGTGTTGGGCCCACTCCTGTTTGGCATCTACTCTGATGTCAAGGCTAATGTTAAAGGCCGCTGTCTCATCAAGTTCATAGATGAGTGTAAATTGGGAGCTAGCAAAGATTCCTCCCACAACACAAATATCCCACAAGAAGGTCTGACGCAAACAAATGATTGGTGCCAGAGGCACAGATTAAAACACAAAGCAAAGAGATGCATTATAGTGTAGTTTGGGAAGTCATACACCCAAGCTAATTACTCCATTGATAAAACATCCCTAAGAGTTGACCCAGTGGTTTGAGATTTGGGAACATATGTTGATAGTAATTTATCCTTCGACCAACAAGTAGCCAAGATGGTAAGAAAATAATTTCATGTCACTCAACTCATAAGCATGGGTATGGCACCCAGGTCCAAGTAAGTTATAGTACCACTCTACCTAGCCCATGTCAGACTTATCATTGAATTCAGTGCCCCCTTTGGCATATACCTAACCAGGCACCTGAACTGGAACACCCTCAAAGGAGTCTCACAGGGAAAATCCAGGGTCTGAATACCCTGCCCTACACAGATCACCTCAAGGACTTGTTTCTTTACTCAGTCTCCTACAGTTTATTTAGAATTGGTCTTCACCTGGTATATAAGGTATCCTCAGACCCAGCTCTAGTGGACCTCTTGTACATCAAAACAAACAGCACCAGGAATACTTAATCCAAAGACCTGAACTTTGTCTGTGACATAGATAAAACATGCCGGTGAGACTAATATGTGTCACAAAGTATCCTCTGTCTATGGAACAGGCTCCCCATCCACGTGAAGTGGAGCTCATCCCTGTCCCTTTTCAAGTGAAACCTTGATCATTGGATGGGAAATCATAAATTCATCCCCGGTCTGACCTCCCATGTCTCTGATGAGTGTAAGCTAACAGTAAGTTAACTAATTCCAAACTAACTTAACCGCCCCCCCCCACATAACCCTTATCTACCTCCTTACTGACATACCCCAACATACAGATATCTAATGTACTTGAGGACTAAACTAGGTTGGGTTGCATGGCTAATCTTATAAAGACTCTGGTGGCTAATAGCCTAGCACAGACGTATGAACCTATGAACCTTGAAGCACACCCACTCCCACTGGGACCTCCTCTGTGAGTCCAAACACTATTTGCACTTGTGTCATTGTGAACCTGTACATAGCCTGTCCTAATTCTACCAATGTTTCTGGGAATTTGATCCATGTCAGGACTGCTCAAATCCTCTTTCTTCAGACCTTGTCATATGCCTTCAAATCTAGGAAGGCCCAGTTGGACTCTTTCCTCATCTCTAACTTTATCTGTACTGTCTGTCTCACTGTAAATATTGGGTGAGTTGTGCTGCACTTTGATCTGAATCTGAACTCATGTCGTAACTTACTTTTTACTTCTTTTTCTGTTCATTTATCAATCACCCCCTCCAAAACATTTATGCAGTGTAACAGAAGTTTGATATTTCTACACTACCCACAACTGTGAATGCCCCCTTTGATCTTGTACACTGAATCTAAAATGCTTATTCTCCAGTCATCTGGGATACATGTTCCTCTCCATAATTCTATTAGAACCCTCAGGAACAATTTCTCCCTTAAATCCCATCATTCTGATAATATCTGCTTGACTTCATCTGAACCTGCTTCTATTCCCTGACTCCATTTTGAGCTCATATCACAAGAAAATTTCTGGTGTCAGACTAGACCTGACAAAAATAGTGAAGCAGATGTTAAGTGGGCTATCTTGCCAAGGTAAATTATTAGGTAAGTAATTATTTATTATATCCTGCTAATTGTGTTAATTGCTTTGAACTAATGTCCCTTTTATGGGAGAGAGACCCAAAGAAAGATAACTGAACAGCATTTAGTGGAGTAACTATGGATGTGATTAGGTCTTACAAAAATATTTAAAGAGAAAAGTTGCAAAGTAAATTGCCACAATGGGCATTTCCAAACACTTGAAAAACACAAACATTAAGTTGTTTTTAACTTGGGATGAAGTTTTCTACAACATTATTCAAAGGAGAGCCCACTCACACCCTTAATTTTAATGAATTCTGAGGTTGTTTCATCTTATATTAAAAGATACACTGACATAGAGAATCAACTATTCCTGCAATCAACTTTGATTACATGGGAATAGTTCAACAGGCCCATATGAAATTATCAACTCCAACAATTATTAATAAATTCTAAGAGTTTCTAACAATATTACCTAGACATTTGTGCTGTACACATTGCATCTGGCTTATGTCTATAATTTCTAAAAGATGAAATACCTATATGGCTATTCATAGGATAATAAAATTTACAAATAATTTATGTCTGAGTTAATTTCTGCCTTGCCAATACCCACCTTCATTGGTACTAGGAAGGTATAAGTGGTCCAGTCACATATCACATATTTATATCACAACATTTTATATTATTTAAGCTCAGTATTATTATTAAGATAAAAGCAGGATCACATTGTTTTTGAGACACCAGAGTATGAAACACTGAAGAACTGAATGAGATCAAAGGGAAATTGATGCATCTCAGAGAATTCTCCCTTCTCTGAGGTTTAATAATCTTACAGTTAGTATATATAAGTAGCCTAGGTATTTGTGCCACAGATTCCAACATGGGAGGTGCAGGGGAGCTTGCCCCCGCAAAAATGCTTTTAAGGGGTAACAGTGAGTTTCAGACTTTGTTGTTTTACCTGCAGAATCGCACTTAATTATTTGGAATTTCAGGACTCTCTCAAGTCTCAAACCTTTGACAGCATCCTGATCAAAACAGTATTTGTTTATACGGTCCATCCCTACAGACCACCAAAGTCTTCCTTATATGACACGGATATTCCGTCAAGCTATTTACAAAGGAGACTAAACTATAAAATATATGGTTTATTATAATCCCCTATGGTTGATTGAGAAGCAGCTTAAAAGCAAAACAGCACGGCCAATATTTCTAAAAATCTAGTTCAACTTTTGTTTTGTGGAATACTTAGGAGAAGTAACATCCTTGATCCAACATTTGTAACTAAAAGATAAAGCTAGAGCTTCAGCTACAGGCTTCCTTGGTAATTAATGATCTTCTGCTTTCAAAACTGAAACCATAGAGAGACGATGAGTTTGCAAATGATAAGGGGACCCCTAAGACTTACATGAAAGTACAACTAGACTGGAAAAGTGGAGGAAGAAATGCAAGAGTTAGAATCGATACAAACTGAGGAATCAGAAACAGCTACATATAAATGACTGCATAGCAAGAAATATCATTCAAATCTGAAATTTAAATTCAAGTGTATTAAAATGCTTATAAATTAACTACAATTATAATAAAACAGTATTCAGTAAGATACCTCAATATAACATCATGAATGGTCTGGACTTTTTTATCGCTAGGTAAAATGATTCAAACTTTAAAAAAACAATCAATTAAATTACATAGTTTGCAAGTTGAAAATGCTTATTAGAAGGAATGTCTTAATTTACATATTGTTCTATAAGGACTGCATGTTTACAAATTTTCTATAGGGGCTGAAAACAGTTCTAGTTTCTATGGTGAACTCATAGAGATGTTTGGCAAGCATGAGTTTCAGCTCAGGCAAGCTATCATGAATTTTAACAATATCAAGATCAAGGAATTGCTTTCTGAAGTCAGTGATCTGATAATATATATTCAATGTGATTCATTATTTAGTACCCACAACCATAAGTACTAACAGGCATTTAATAAGGGAGATAAACATTGTGAGACAGTACAAAATAGAAAACGTAAGAAAATTACAAGAGATAAAAATATTAATAAAATAGCATATCTGCAGCCTAGTTATAGTGAACAAATCAACAATGATATTAGGAATGACTTAGTAACTTCGGTTGGTCTCTGTGGTAGCAATGTTAATTATAATGATACTCCTGTGAAAATCTATGACAGTAATGGTGATACTGGCTTACAGGAGGGATCTGATGAGACTTGAATTAATGGTGGTGACCCTTTAGAGTTCCCCCCTTAGACAGGTCAGAAACGTTGGCGAAGCAATAACTTGCAGTATGGTGGATGAGATTTCCATCTAGGAGAACAAACTATGCCCCCAATATTAAGAACCAACAAAGGACAGGAAGAGGCAGAGGAGGAGGGAAGAGAGGAATTTATTAAACCCTAATGGAAATGTTTATAACATGACCGACATGTATGTGACTATTGAGTATGAAGGTAAATTAGTGAAATACAAGGGCTTCAATATTTTAATTACAGTAGTCTATATATCACTATTGATTACCTCTCCTTATTTGAGAAGGATTTTGCATTTCTCCCAAGTAAAGATTTTGATGTCATAGACTGTACTTTAGTGCTAAAGCTATTTACCAGAAATTAATTTAGCTATCCACTTATTGGGAGTGATAATTGTCAGGTAAATTACAACAAGTTGTTTAGGAAAGAGCATGTTTAATCCCCCCATGTACCCTGTTTCAAGCTTTTGAGACAGCAATTATAATCTGAAGAAGGAATAATACATTTTATTGAAAAGGTTGATGGGTGACCAATCTTTGAACATCATAAAACCCTTTCAATGTGTGTGTGTGTGTGTGGGGGGGTAAAGTTATTTTTGATTCCATAGATTATTCAAGTGCAATATTTAATATTCTATGTGAAAAGACCTATCAAGTGATTTCTAGAAATGAGATCAAGATCGCCTTCAACAAAATTGATTTATTACTTGCAGAATGCTTGACTCAAGGCTTGATAGATACACCTATATACAATTTTTAAAATAATCTGTACCCAGTGATCCTGAAAATTTTTGGGATACCCAAGGTACATAAAAGTATTCACAATCCACCTCTTCGGCCCATTATAGCTGTCTAAGGATCTAAGACCCATCCATTTGCAACATATATTGTCAGTATTTACAACAGTGAAACATATGTTAAAGGACTCTTCTGACTTTTTGGGGAGGTTCAAACATGATTTGTGTCTAGCAAACATAGTTTTTGAATATCAACGTGGTGGATTTGTTTACATGCAGTCCCCAACTTGAGGGTAATGTTTTATTTCATGAGAACCTTAGTTGATTTAATTTTCTCACTAGTGGTGATATTAAATTAATCATGGAATGTTTGGATGTAGTCCTGGAGAACAATTTTGTACATTCTGATGGAGAAATAGACAAACAATAAGACCAGCATGTGCTCCAGTTTCCATGAACCTGGTTATGTTTTCCTGGGAAAAGCTATATTGTCAACTGGAATATTAGAAGTATTGCAAACTATACTTAAGATATCCTGATAATATTTTTATTTTATAGGACAGCGCCCAAGATAGTCTAGAGGTCTTTGTTGACTATATAAAAAACACCACTAATTTTCTTAGGTTTAAATGCCATTTTGCTATGGAAAAGATCAACTATCTGGACTTGAGCATTAATAAGATAGATGGTAAATTTTCATCTAACATCTTTAGAAAGCCCACATTCAGCAACAGTTGCTTCCATTTTAATAATTCACAGCCCTTTAAGTTGAAGAAAGGGTTGATTAAAAGCCAGTACATTCAATTAACACAGATGGTTTCAGATGATGATACATTCATCTTAAAGAGTGAAAAAAATAGTGGACCTATTTCTGGACAGAGGTTACCCTAAAAAGTTGTTTTTGGAGACTAGTAATGAGCTATGTAATAGGAGGGCATCCCATCTAGGATCACTTTTGGGTGATGGAATAAAGCAAGAAGAGGCCACAACTATTAATTCCAATTCAAGTTCCAGCATGGACAAATAACTTGAAAGAGCCTTCATAATTCAATATAAGTCAGGTAGTAAGATGGTTAAAGACGTAATTAAGAAAAAAATAGGTTCACTTTCAAAGCTAGTAATCCAGTTTCTGTACTGGTAGAGAAGAACCCATGTTTTGTTTTTAAAACTACCCAGAACATCAAATACATGTTGGAAAGGAAAAAAAGAGTGCAAATAAATGCAAGACAGTACCAAGAGGGGTACTCAGAAGTGAGGCTCTTGCAATTAATATTCATATAGCTTTACAGCTTTAGAAACCTAATGTGTGGTAACATTACACCACAATATGGAAACTGTCACAGATGAGCAATGGTCTTGTTTACATAGCTAAATGTCCATGTTTTTACAAACTGAGGCGACATTATGCAAAAGGGTATATGAACACTGATATTATATTTCTAAACAGAACTCCAAAAATACTTTATATAAACATTTTGTGGCATGTAAGAGCTTAAAAAGTTTGACTACATTAGTTTAACATGGACAATGATTTGTCTATGCTCATCTTATGACATAAATAAGTTAACTATTAATTTTTATCTGTTTGAATATTTTGAGACAACTAACATGGTTGGTTTAATTAATGTTTGTGTGATATATTGATTGCATATTTTATACTATACTTACATATTTTTATAATATTTATGGAAGGTTTTAATTGATGACTATTTATAGACCTTATGCGTGGTTTTAAATTATTGGTTACAGTATGCTACACTGCTAAGTTTTACAGTGGATGGAATATGTTAATTAATAGATTACTAGCATATATTTATTTAAAGAATAAGATTTTTTAGACAGTTTCATTTCTGGATGTGATTAGTATCTGTAATAATATGTTTGCAACTTTAAGGATGCCGTATTTATTTTCTAAAAGGTTATATAAGAATGTGATGTGTGTACACATGTTAGTTCTGATGGAAGTCCTTTTTAAACTATATAGGGCATAAGAACTTAATTACTGTGGAGTAATTTTTGTGGGGCACTGTTCAATAAGCCTATAGTTCTTATCAGTGAACTTGCTTTTTGATTTCCCAAGGAATATTCCAGTAGAGCAGATTTATTTTGTTACAATATAAAAGTATACTTAATGCTAAAATGGAACACTTCAAATAGAATACAAGTCATAGTTCAGCATAAAAAGTGGGCTTTAGGGACTTCTTAAAACTGGGTAGAATGGGTGACTCTCTCCCATGGGGGGAGTTGTTTCCAGAGGTGAGGATCTTGAAAGCAAAATGAAGAGATGTCTAAGGTTTCTAAATATGTTCTAGGTATTTTCAAAAGTCCTAAGGAAGAGGGACATAAAAAAGATTTGGGCCATACAAGACCAGTATCCCTTTCAGATAGGTGGACTCATACCATAAAAGGCAAGCATATCAGGACATAAACCTTGAAGTTACTACATGAATTAATAGGCAGCCAGTACAGAATTCACAGAACCAGAGTAATATGTTAATATTTTAAATTGTCATTAAATAACTTTGCTACAGAATCCTATTCCACCTGCAGCCCATCAAGATCTCTATTTGAGAGCCATAGGTGTAAGCCATTGCAGTATTCTAAATGAAAAGTGACCAGAATGTGCACAACCACAGAGGGATCTTACATTCGAAGAAGTTGTATGATATGAACAATGTTTCTCAGACGGAAACAAGATGATCTAAATTAGAAGACAACCAGTCCTTAAATGCCAGTCTGCTGTCAATGAACATATCAATATTTCTCACCTTCTAAATAAAGTCTAGTTTATTACAACAAAACAATGTTGGGAGTTAGAAGCAGACAGCCTACATTTCTCAATGTGGAACAAATACCTCTGATCACCATCCTGGAGATATTGAGCTTAAGTTGTTGAAATTCATCTTGTATTGGATGCATTTCAGTTACTTACCAAAGGAATCCATAATAGTTATATTGTCCAAGGGAATGAAAGGCAAATTGTGTTTGATCTGCATAGAACTGCCACTGTAAACTCCTCCCCACAATGAGTTGCTCCGTTTGGAGCATGCATATGAAAAAGCTTTTATTTTATTTGATTTATTATATTTACATTTCTGTATTAGAGAATCATTCTGCCCTATCATGTTACAAGTGGTCTATAGATTAAATTGTTTTTTGGCTCAAACGTGAACTTAAAAAGAAAGCCCATACCAGATACAAGATCTGAAGATTGTGGAAGAACTCCAGTAATGCTATATATCAGTCCCTTTTCTTGATCATAGAAGACAAAGCATGACTACTAAAAAAATTCACTCATTGTACAAATGTAGAGTGATGGCATCTTGATAATCCTAAACCTTCTGGTCAGAGGGAGGAAAAACTGACTGGAGACATCAGAGACTCTTCTTACTTTGGAATTGCTTATTCATATTAGAGACCATTAATGCCAACAGAGTTTGTTCCACTACTTCAAAGCTTTTCCTGTAGTAGTGCTTCTCACGATCATAATCTCACCCCCACCTCAACTTCTTAGCTGGAGAACGGCCTTTCTTACTTTTAATTGCCTTATCTCCAATTAAAATTTAGATGCATTTCTTCAGATGCAGTCAACAAATGTATAAAATGTAATAAAACTATTAATCAATTTGCCTTTTGAAGCCTATAATTTAACCTTCTGCATCCTTGTTTCCTCAAGAAGTTTTCTAAGTATATTTGTGAACATACAGCCTTCATATTCAGTCTGACTAGTTCTACAAGTACAAGTAAAAACTTTTCTTTAAGCACATATTGCAGTTCATCCAAGACACATACATTCTGTCTCGCAGACAGCATGTTTTTTACTCTTGCTGTAACACTTCTACAGTTTTCCTTCTTGTGAATAACACTACCATTTCAAAATTTGACAAAAAATAATAAAAATAAAAATCTTCTTACTGCTGCAATCTGTGCAAATCTAAAAAAATGGCTCAGTTAATCATATTTTAAGCATTTTTTGCTGCTAAACTTTGACTCATGTTGCTTGTCTCTTCTAAAAAAATGTCATCTCAACAAATCTTTTCTGGTCAAATATGCTAACTCTATATCATCTAGAGCTCATTATACACCTGGTATTTTTCAAGGTTCAGTATCACTATGCAGATAACATCATTGTAATCAGTTTCTCCAATGATCTTGCCACACTACAAAACAATATTCTTCATGATCTTGATAAATGTTTCCACTAGCTTTAAGAAATCAAGCTTAATTGTAAGTATCCAAATGCAAATGTATGGTATTCCCCTCCCCAAAGACTAAGGAACTGCCCTACTTTAAGTATTATTGCTCCAGAAGCAAGCTAAATGAGCCCTACAAAAACATGTTTTTATGATATATTTCTTGTGGAGAATGTTTTCACTGTTATTAGTTTGTCAATGTTAAGAGATAGACACACACACACACACACACACACATATATATATATACATATATATATATATATATATATATATATATATATATATATATATATATATGGATCTAGGACTATTCACTGAAAGCACATTTCACAGAAACACATTTGACTGTGCACAATTCACTGAAAGTTCAATTCACTGAAAACACAATTCACTGAAACACATTTCACTGAAAGTTATATATGGCCTTTTCCCCACTGTAGTGTGACCCTGGAGTTAGTATGTATAGTAAGGGGGGTGTGGGGGGCACCGCCCCCCATCTAGTTTAAATATTTTGAACTATATACATGGATACTTGCAATTCCAATAAATTACTGTTTGCTGAACATAATATATGTCCAAACTATGTGGGGGGCGTAGACCCCCACACCTCACTATCTGTGGGGGGGTGGTGCCCCCACACATCCCCTTACTATATATACTAACTCCAGGGTCGCACTACAGTGGGGAAAAGGCCATATATAACTTTCAGTGAAATGTGTTTCCATGAATTGTGTTTTCAGTGAATTGAGCTTTCAGTGATTTGTGCACAGTCATTTGAGTTTCAGTGAAATGTGCTTTCAGTGAATAGTCCTAGACAAATATATATATATATATATATATATATATATATATATATATATACAGATATATATATATATATATATGTATATATATATATATATATATATATATATATATATATATATATACATGTATGTATATATGGTTTACTATCAAAATTGTAATCAACAAAACAAAAAAACGCTTAATACAATGAAAAACAACACAGAACACTGAACAAGTCACTATGTCGAATCACATGCCAGTTATGACATTTTTTGACATACCATTTCCCCTGCACCTCCCAGAACAGTAACTACAGTTCTGGTTGTCAGCAGTATGAACGTACTGCACAACATTAAACTTTATATTTTTGCAGGGGGGCATCCCCGGCTGCACCCTCCAACTCCAACTCCCTGCAAATTATATATTCCAACTCTGAGATCACACTACAGTGGGGAAAAGTTCCCGATCCGCACTGTACCACAATCTCTACTAATCACATTGACCACATATGTGCAAAAGCACAGTGCATTTTCTGACCAGAAACTTGCACACTTGAAGCTTCGACAACAAACTTGCACACTTGAAGCTTCGACAACATGGGATTCAGTCAACCGGAATTCGACATCCTGTGGCCGCCAAACATTCACTTGTAATTTTCATGGTAAGCTATATATATATATATATATATAGAGGTTTAAGTCATATCATTGAGTTTCGGAAACTCAAAATTCATATGGTGTAGACCATGTGTTTGAGTTTTCAAAAATTCAAATGTAAAAAAAAAAAAAAAAAAATCTACATTTTTGCAGGGGGATGGGGCACACTCCTTGCACCCCCATGTGTGGGGCTGTGATTCCCCATACCCCCTGCAAATTATATATACAGCTTATGTATACCAACTCACTACAACTACAATGGGGAAAAAGGTAAATTTCCCTTGAAAGCATGTCCATGTAGATCACGGTACAGTAGGGAATTGGGGAATTTACCATTTTCCTCACTGTAGTGCGATCTCAGAGTTTGTATATACAATTTTCATGGGGTGTGGGGGGTGTAGGAGGGCTTTCTCCCTTGCAAAAATGTAGATTTTGTACAAACAGGTTTTCGGAAACTGAAATGTATGGTCTCAACGATATTAATTTTGAGTTTCTGAAACTCAATAATATGACTTAAATGTATATATATATATATATATATATATATATATATATATATATATATGTATATATATATATATATATATATACATATATATATGGGTTGATGGGTTGCCAACTGGCTCACTGACAGAACCCACACTGTAAAAGTTGTAGACTCCAAATCTGACCTCAAAGCAGTGACAAGTTCAGTACCACAGGGTTCCGTCCTGGGACCTCTCCTGTTTGGTATCTACTTCTCTGAAGTACAGTATAACATAGAAGGCCTCTGGCTAAGGAAGTTTGCAGATGACTGTAAACTAGGAGCCATAGTCAAGTCCCCAAATGATGTGGACATCCTACAGAAGGGCCTTGCTGAGACAGATGCCTGGTGTCAGAGCCATGGCATTTAGCTCAATGCCAAAAAGTGCAGTGTCATCCCCTTTGGTAAAAACTCTGTACCCATGAACTACCAAATAGTCAGCAATCTACTTAACACCGAATGTGTGATAAGAGACCTTGGGACCCACGTGGACAGTAGTCTCTGCTTTGATAGTCACATCGCCACAGTAGTCAGGAAGTCCTTCTACGTGGCACACCTCATCATAAAAAATAAACTACACAAATAACCTACCTGAAATTTTTAAGCAGGGGGGGCAAACACCTCTGCACCCCCCACACCCCCTACTTTTTAAATATATCAACTCCGAGATCGCACCACAGTGCAGAAAAGGGAAATCTTCCCATTCCACATTGTACGGAAATCTCCGTTAAAATGTTCGAACCTTCAAAGATTCGATCATATGGTGTCGACCATATGACACTCGAACTTTTGAAAGTTCAGTTATCTAATATAGACCTGGGTCATGGCAGAATGCATTCTTCCACAGGACAGGATAAAATTCTATTCCAGTATACAGAATTTCCTTTCTGGTATATCCATCTAACTAGTACATGTTTATTACACCAAGTTACCTTTAATCATCTGGTATTATAGTTTGTGCCTTACCTTCAACTGTTTGTAACAAAATGTGAGTTTTTTTCTCTGAGTGTATAGCTTTCAGGGTGTTATAAGAACAATGTCTCCCTTTATATGTAGACAAGTGACATACCCATGGTTATATTCTCATGTTAGAAAGTGCTAGCTGTTATCTGCTGTGTTTGACTTATGTACAGTGGTATGCTGTTAATGGTTATGGATATCTACAACATAGTTAATCATTTCTAAAATTGATGTTCTTCTGCTATTACTGCTTTCTTACTTTGGAATTTATTACAACCACAGCTTCAGAACTAATGTCTGTAGTTGTGATAAAAATGCCATATTTACACAACAGTCAGTCTTTGCTGATTACTCTGTAAGCTTTTTATTGCTTTGACTGTGTTGAATTACTGACTCTTGCCTTAAGTAACAATGCATGTAAAGCTTATTAACACTATTTACAAATGATATAAAATATTCAGTAGTGAGACAGTCTGTCACGAATATTTCAATAGTACAATTTAAACTAAGTAGACAAGGACAAAAATGATGCAAAAGAGCATGTAACTTGTCATTACAATACTCCTGACAGGTCCAAAGCATCTTCTTTTTATCTAGTTTGGCTCATTCTGTATTACTGCTATATCACATTTTCCTTTACTGTTGTATTTAGCCACTTGTGCTCATACTAAATCTGTTTAAATTTTAATAAAGCTTGATCACTTTAATTATTCATTTATTGCTTTTCAGGTGTGGTTTGGTTTCCTGTGGTGGAAAATTATTGAAATTATCTTTTAAGGACTTGACTTTCCATAGATTATTTCTATACTCACACAGTTTATTCCTTAACATTGGTCTGTAAAGAACTCCAATCCTGCTGATGTTTATACTGCAGTTCTGTGGGCACCTCTTGTGCCATTCCATCAGCCCTCCACTGAGGACCCCATATCTAATAATATTCTTATGGATCTGTTAAATCCACAGTGACATCTGCTCTTATAATGTGACTCTCAAAAGGTTTTGCCAATTGATCTTACTTCAGACAGTGCTAATTATACCAGGAGGAGAACACGTTGTAACTTCTCTGCAAACCCTTCATCTGGTCTTACGTCAGTCCAGTTCACTTTGTTACATGTCCATGGTATACTCATCTGAAACAAATGTTCATTTGTGAAACAGTTATTTATTTATCCTCTCAGCAAATACAAGTACATTTATACCACCAAACTATACTTTACTGGGGAATATAAAATGGAGCAATGGCAACCAGGAATGGTTTTAAATGAAAGAAGGCTCATAATAGTTTCAAAAATGGTGCAAGAGAAATACTCATTGTTGTTTTTATAGGGAATGCTGCAAATATACTAGAAAGAGAGGATAATAAATATCATTCATAAAGCAGTGAATGTAAGAATTAGTAGTGCTAGACATTTTATATCATCACCCAGATGCAGACTTGGATGACTGAATGAACTAAATTAAAGTAAGTATATTGATAAATATAACACCTGTCAGTTTGGATAGTATGAGTCCAGTAATGTTTTTGGAGGAAGAGAGTGAGTGACCCCTTATAGAAAACACTACAGCTGTATCCATTCTTCTTACTTCTGTGTTTCTATATGTTTATCTTCCTCTTTGTGAAAAACACATCTCAACAGAGATACAATTATTAATTTGGGGGCTATTCCAGGATTAAGGAATTTATATTGTTAGCAGGAGGTACAACTCCCATACTATATGAATCAGAATTACAGGTTTTGCTCAGACTTGGATGAAAAAAATATACAATTCAGAATTTTCTATTTCAGCTGAAGTGTCAGATTCCCTTACAAGAGACCAGTGCATCAGGAGATAAGCCTGCATCAGGAGATAAGCCAGAGGCTCTCTCAATCAGCTTGTGAAGCATTAAGACATGATTACATAATCAAATATTGGATCTCATGATTTTTTACTGATTATTGTAAAGACACGTGGGCAAAGAAAATCAAATTCTATTGGTCATATCACAGTAGGTGAATGATGTTTTATCATACTCTATTACATTAAGGAACACTTAATTGAAATTTGTTTTCTCTAGGGGCAAAGCTAACCAAACACTCCTATTGGGGAACCCCTGTATTTTCACCTTGTTATGCCAGCTCTGAAAATCACTTTTTTTTGGGGAAAAGAATAATGTCCTAGATGATGCAATTTTAACAAACTGCAGTTTTGTCTGAGCATGACAAAATAGTATCCAGCCAAAAATGACACTCTCTGACCACTGTCACACAACCTGTTATTGTGTAACATTCAGTGTTGGAAACAATGCTTTATCTTCATGTTGCTAAAAACAAATCTTCTAATACCTTTAGTTTTCATCAAACATATTAACCAAATGTTCTTGTGATTATTTATTTATTCTGCATCTTCCTTTAGATCTCTTTAATAAATGTAATGTATTTGAAAGACACAGGTTGGATGATTTCTACAGATCTAAACAAGTATGTTTCAATAAGAAAAATAAACTTTCAACTATAAATGTTCTTGCTTGGCTACCTGAATAGCATCAGACTACTGAGAGTACAGAATGTTACACAATGTTTCTGCAACTACTGACACCCAAAAATCCATTATTATGGTAGCTATTATTATTATTCTTTCAGAATAATCTGTAATTAGTCAGCAGATATCACAGCAGCCTTACAACTGTCCCAGGCTATTACTAGCCTCATTAAAACAATGGCACGTATTACAACTTTCCTCATTATCTACAACACCAACAAGCTTATTAGACTTACTCCCAACAGTTTAGCTTTGTGAAGAGTGGATCCTCTATTGAATCTGGTCAACTTCTTTGAAAGGGTTATGGAGGTTTTAGACTGTGACCATGCAGTACATACAGTGTATCTTGATCTGGCCAAGGCTTTAACACTGTTCTCCATGCTGGCATCATACAGGTGCTAAATGCTTTTATAAAAAGCTATCAATATTTGGTAAGATGGATAACAAACTAGTTGAAAGACAAAAACATACACAGTGCGAGTTGTAGGTGCCTCTTCAGAAAGTATGAAACAGTGTCCCTCAGGGCTTATTCTAGGCTGTCTCCTTTTCAGCTTTTATTTCTCAGATATTCAAACGAAGAGCCAAGACCTCTGGCTAACAAAGTTTAAAGTCACCCAAACCCTCCAGAATAAACTCTTCTTAGTAAACTCTTGGTGTACTAAAATGGACTCAAACTAAATGTTAAAAACTGTAGCATTGTCACTTGGGTAGACAATCCCCCTCCTCATGGTAATATATAGACACAACACCACTATAAAATGAAAATGTAAGGGACATAGGAACATGGGTTGATAACGCCCTCTCTGTTGACCATCATGTGAAATGGTTGTCAGGAAAGCTACCTAATTTGGAATATCATCAAGATTAAACATGTAATCACTCCCTTATACTCAGCATTGGTCAGACCAATTATCAAGTACAGTGCTCCCCTTTGGGAAGTACCTCTCCAGATGTATCAAAGAATTTGAAAGACCTCAAAGGCTCCAAATCAAAAAGATCACAGGCCTAAAGTCCTTGAATTATAAAGAGATGTTGAAAGCGCTCTTATTTGATTCAGTGTTTTACAGACTTTTGAGGAGTGGTCCTTATCTCTCTCCTGCTGTGGTATTAGAGCTCTCTTTTTTCTGTACCTCCTATATCTCGACAGGTCCAAAATCTCCACCGATATGAAAAACCAGGAAAGTAATTTTTACCAGCAAATGAATAAAACATGTTAGAGGGACAGATTTATAACCCAGCATCTCCCAAACTTCTGAAATACATGTCCCTTGCACATTAAGCAGTTAAACTCACTATATTCCTTTAAATGTAACCTAGATGACTGGGTGGGTAGCTGCAAATTTACTCCAGGATTGACTAGTGTGGCCCTCCTGGAGAAAGGAGGCATGGCATGAGAGAGGCTACTGGCAAATCAAGAGTGGTCATAAAACTTAGTTGCCTTGGAATATCTATGAATCGATAAATCAGTGAGATCCAACATAAAAGTGAAAATTATGAAGTCATGCTTCTAGACAGTTTACTGGTGGATTAATGTATTTGAAATTCACTCTGCATTGCTGGTTTTGTTTTACGACATATTTGGCTAAGAAGGTTAGCTTTATATCAGCTTCAGAATGCTTTTGTTTTTGTAAAACACTCGCTGTGAAGGAATGAGGCATATGCTTCTGAATTAAACATAGTTGCTCAGTTTTTGACTGCTTTACTTCCACTGCTGACTCTTTTTGAAGACGAAGTCCGGATTTTTTTTTAATAGAGCAAGGTCTGTTACACTTGTCAAACTATTTTATTTGGGTAAGATCTATTTTATTACTCAGTGAAAATTACACTGGCATAATTATATATATAAAAGACTACAGCAGATGGCAAAGGTTTGCAGCAATGATGTATCAGCTGCAATTGCCCTTGGTCCAAGAAAAAAATACTAAAACAGAAGCATTAAAGACATTGAGCTCCACAAAGACGGAACAAGAAGTAATTACTCTAATTTAACAAACAAAACACCAAAACTATGTGGAAAAAATAGTAACAGATAGACATAATACTAGCATAACCCTCTTTAATTCAATATTTTGATCCAGTAACATCAACCAGATGTCTTCAGCATAAGTAGAACCATTAAAATCCTTCCTTATAAAGCTAAAATTCATCACGTGAACAAGTCACATAATGCAACAAAAATCACATGATCTTTATTAACATTCCTTAAAAAGATAAAATTTATCACGTGGTTGATTCATCACAAGATCAAGCCACATGATCTAATAAATCACATAATCTAGCAAAATCACATGATCAAATGAAAATATAATTTACATAATGTTACAAAAAACATAAAAATATAAATACAATAATATAATGTCACAAAATATTATTGTTAAAATATATTTGATGAAAACCTACTCATTTTTATTTTATCTCTCAGCTATTTTTTAATAACCTTCATTGTAAAACACATTTGATATTAATGTGTTCACTTAATCCAGGATTCTAATCTGCCTCTAAACTGAGCTGCCTATGTGGCTCTCTAGTTTCTAGGAGACTTTTCTAATCCCCTCATCTAATGTCAACTGGTAAATAATTTAAAATAAAAAAAAAAAAACTTTTTAAAACCATTGCACAAAAATTGTTTTCCCATCTGCGCTATGTATTTTTGAATTCTCACCTTTTTTGATTCCGTAATATTCTCACAAGGACTTCTTAGTGCATCAGCTACCTTTTCTGTGCAAAAAGACTTCATCACATGACCTCTGATCTATCTACTCTCCCAGTGCTCTTGTTTATTTCTTTTTTGAAACCTGATGCTGTCTTGGACCATTAGTTCTTCTCTATCACATCTTCTCTCTTCCTCCGCGCGCGCGCACACACACGCACACGCGCACGCGCACACGCACGCACACACACGGCGCGCACACATGCACACATGCACGCACGCACACACACGTACATATATATATATGTGTGTGTGTGTGTGTGTGTGTGTGTGTCTGTGTGTGTGTGTGTGTGTGTGTATCCATAGTGGCATGGGCACTGACTTTGCACCATTTTTATGGGGTTTTTTTGTGTGTGTTTTTTGCACTTTCATCACTGAATTTCAGCACTGTCTGACCCCTCATTCGCTTCCCATTCAGTATGCTGGAAATGATGACACCGATTATACCCCTAATCACACTGACAATGAGTTGTGTTTGACTAGCAGGCCAAGGTGCTGTATGTATCAGCTGATTAAATAGGAATAAACCACTAAAGCATGTACAGCCATCACAGATGGAAGGCAAGATACAGAATTTAGTAGTGGAGAGTCTCCTGGAAAAGACCAGGAAGATGAGCTCCTCACTATGAGATCCAGGGCACTTCAGGTAAACACAAGACAGTATATGTGCATGTAGAAACAAGTGCATGCTGTGTGTAAAGACCTCAACAGTGGTTATTACACATTGTTGCCTGACTCAGAAAGAAGTGGGAAAGTTAGGCATATAAAGAAAAAAATGGTTCCCTATGCAGAATAATGGGCACTGTTTCTTTCACAATATATGGAAGAGCAATTGGAGGCATAGTACAGGGGTTAAAGGTCCACCAAAATGTTCTTTCCATGTGCAGTTTGAGAGTGTCGTGACACAACTTCTCATCAGGTGAGCCAAATCTATCAGGCTACAGGGACATAGTCACCTGCATGAGGATGAGTGTCAAAGGCAGACACAGATATCACTGGATAGTACTATAAGAAGCTACAGACACAGATATCCTACTGCAGTTAAAGATTTTTGTGTAACCTCCACTTCTCTCAACATATGTCTACAGAGGAGTTATTGCATTGCACTTCAATGCACACAGTGCTAAATATCCACACATCCTCCATACATTACAAGCCAGCAAAGGTTTTCCACCTGGTTTCCACTGGGAGGCAATCATTGTAATACATAGTTCCAAATCCACTATCTGCTACAGGAACCTAGATCTCAGCTGTTAAAGCACTTCCCATGGCCAGCCTTCTGACTTTGCAGTTGGTAGCCAACCTCTGCTTGCTGGGAGTAGATGTGAATACACTCTCTCACAAACATTAGAAATGCTTATTTTTGTTGTCTATCTTTCTGCAGCCTTCATTGTGTCAGCTTGTTTGCCAGAATGGGTTCTGCAAAAGTGTACAGTACACTGGTTGTGGTCTCACCAGTTGTTTATACAGAGGAAGTATAACTTCCTTGTTTACACTGATGATGCCTTTCCATAAGCATCCCAGAATAAACAATTCCCTCTGTAAATAACTTTCTGCTTTGGAAAAATCTTCAAGCAAAATGTCAACAGGCAGAAGACGTATTTCCAGAGGCTGTAAAATTATTAAACATAATGTTTATTATGTAACATTATCAAAAGTGCTAGAAAAATATTATGAAAAATTGAACTATTTAGGAGTAGAAGGTCCTTTCTGCGCAAAATGAATCCATTAATAAACAATATAAAGGTGAATATTGCAGGTTCATGCAGGATGAAATTCGTGCAAATATTGTGGTTTGTTTAAAGGTTCTCTTGAACTTGCCACTTGCATTTTACTTAATTTGCTGTGGATATTTTTAGACTGGTTTGGATGAGCATATTGTAATGTCATGACATCAGTTATCTATGACTGGAAATACTACAAGGAAAAAAACAGGTGTGAAAACTAAATATTTTCCTTAGGTTGCCATGAAATCATTTTCATAGGAACTGGTGACCACACTGTTGTCAAGATGACAGTAATGACATTTAGCTGTGCTCATCCTTTTGCATTACTAGAGGCTTTAAATACAAAACTCACACATCTGCATGTTGCAATTAACATATTAACCTGATTTAACCTGAATAACTCAATAGGTGCTGAAACTTGCACTTTATAGAAACACCTTGACTATATGAAACCAAGAATAAAGTTATCTTTACATCTTTCCAAAAGATTTGCATGTCACTGCTTCCTGAAATGCGTATCAGTGTATGCTAAACAGTAATGGTAAATGTAGTCTGGCATTATGAGGGCCTTTCTAAAACTGTAGGCATGACTCATAAAAATAACATTTACTGCTGGGTGCTTAAATGACCACATCTGGACTCAGTATGCTTTTCCAGTTGCTATGCTGTTAGAAAGTTTTGTTCATCAAATAGGCCTTATATGTACCTTGTAGCTATAACATGTTTTTATAAATCATTACTATTTTGTATCATTTATATTTCTTGCACTTTCACATGAAATATGAACCGTGCCTCTGATTAAAGAACAGATCTACGCATGTGCATGTCTTTTGACAACTAGAACACTTTGTCTTTATAGTTTACAAAGTAGCTTATTTATTTTGTCATAGTCAGAGTTTCTTTTCTCAGTTTAATATCATGGCTTGTTAATCCCTTTACAAAATTTGCTTAGAAAACATAAAATATCAGATCTCTTATGTAGTTTATACTACAGGGGTTTTCTTATGTCACAATGTTATAATGTTGACCAAAAAGTAGCAACTCATGTGGTTAACACATGCAAAGTGAACATAATTTGAAGATGTCAGATAAATTGCAGTTTTACATTAAATGATTTTGTAACAGTAGAGGACAGTAACATGTAGGAAAGGGTTAAGATAAATTAAAATACAATACAGCTGATGCAAATTGACTGTTTATAGCACAGAGGAGAGTAAAACTATGATGAGGCTTAGGGACAACAATCATATAACACAAATGATGCAGAATTAATGGCAACCTTGACTTTTCCCAGCAAACAGCAGTTTGAAAGTCAGTTGCTCACTCTGTTAGAACAAATCAGTCATGTACTCAAGACAGTGGTGCATTGTTTTGTTCTCACTTCTCCAAATGTTGTGTCACTGTGGACTTGATATATATAAGTTTCGGGGATGGAATTCAGGAACTTGGCCTCATACAGAAAGCACCCATTTTGACCTGCTTCATTACTTTACATGTAACGGGTGGCTTTTTCTTTGTTAGGTTTGTGCTGTTGTCATCTGAGAAACTGTGCCGATTTCTTATACTAGCAACAGATTTAAGTGTCCATAGCCATTTTAGTACACTGGAAATGTAGATGATGTAGAGCATTTACTGTCCTTTCATTATACTAAAAATATACAGTACTGTTAAGCATTTATGAAAAGGGTCTCTTTGAAAATTAAGCTGTAAATTACAAACATATAATTTTAAATGTTTACCAAAGAGGTGTAACATTGCCTTATAACCCAGGGCATTACCAGCATCTGCATGCTCCTCCTGAAGAAGTTTTTCACATTCTTGTAGTCCAGTGACTATAACATTTCTATAAACACCAAATACAGCCTGAAACCCATACAGACACGTAGTAGTTCCTATCCCAATAACTGCAAAAGCTTCTAGTCTTCAGGTTTCATCTGGATTACAGTTACAAACTGTTCCCATTATGTACTTCGAATGTAAGATCAGAGTCTGTACTATCGCTTTCTGGTTGTTGTCTCCCATTTAAGCCATGGTTTATTTGTGTTACAGATGTTATCTCTGCCCAGCACAACTAATACCATTTCATTTCATGTTCTTCCTTCTCCTTGAATTATTTAGTTCTCCTGTCTTGCTTGTTCAAACCAGCTTTTGTTGTCTAACTGCTCTTGAATAAATCCTACAAGAAATTCAATTTCTATTTCACCTTTGTCAACCATTTTCTTGCAGTCTGAATTTCTCCTTCTGCGAGGTGTCTCCTTCAGGTACCTCCTCTGTCTCTAAGCCGAGACAACAACAGTACAACTCCCTATATTTCTTTTAAGAGGTGATAACTCCACCCTGTTCTGAATACACCCTATTTCTCATACCCCATTTCATATTATAACCTTCACACAAGTTTCATTCTAAGTATAGGTATGTACATTTGCCTTTGCATGTAGACTTTTAGATTGCCACTATTGACTAATTGCTCCATGGCACACTGCTGACATTTTTTGGGATCTCCATTCTTATTGACTGGAATCATTGTTTTCACCACCTTATTGGCTGTCTCATTTATTTAATATTTAGGTATTTACCATTTCCTTAAGTTTTGGCAGCTCATCTTATTTTTTGATTTAAAATATGAGATGAGGTGAGCTCTGTGTTATTCATTCTTATGAATTCAGTGGCATATTCAAAAGCAGAACCTTTACAACTGTCTTTAATTTATGGTCCCAACATAAGAAGTTATGTTTGAAGAGATACAGTCTTTTTGAATGCTTCTATACCTGGACAGTGACTCTTTTGGAGTATGGTTAATAGTTTGTGTTTTTTTTTCCTACTATCTGTCTGCTTAATGGATAGGGCATAGGAGACAGTAAGTCTTTACTTATAGATACGAATTGCAAAATAAAACAAAATGATACAAATAGTACCTGCCAACGTGTCAGGAAAACCCTGGTAATAAACTATTAAAAGGATGTTAATAATAGTGAACAAATATGAAAAAAAAACATTTTAATAACAATACTTAAATGCGCATAGATCTGTATACTTCTGAACTTTAAGCCATGAAGCTAGTGTTATTCACAGTGTAGCTGCTTGCGAAGGGAAAGGTCTAAAATGTAAGATGGATTTAGCTGTGGCTTGGTAGACATTTTAAAAAATATCTGCATACTGAAAGGAATGAATGGTAGCTATAAGAAGTAACATATGCCGCTAAAAACAGAAGATGCATAGTGAAGGAACAAAGCCAAATAATAATAATAATAATAATAATAATAATAATAATAATAATAATAATAATAATACATGATGACACAAAAAGGTAGAAAAATGTCAGAGCTGGAGATAAAAGTAACAGAAACTATACCAGATGATAGTGGTTAAAATACTACCCTTTGACTACTTTAAGCTAATAGAACCTATAGCATGAAAGTTAAAACTTTCACCAACAAGGCTTCCTCAGGCGAATACATCTTAACAGTTGCAGTCATCAGTTAAATAATCAGTAAAATCACATGACATCGTTTCAAACCTTTTGATGTAATTACTTTAAATAAGGTTTTAAAGTGAAACTGTCATTTAATCCTGGTGGTATATGGGACTTAATTCGCAAAATCCATTTCGTTTCCTCTTTTTCTGTTAACTTCACATCACCTCCCCTCAAGGGTTTATAAATCACCTTCAGAATCATAAATTTAAATGAATGTTGATAACCCTTTTCCAAAATGTGCCTACTTAATGCATTTGTTGATAGCTTACGATTAATGTCACTAATATGACCAGCTATGCGTTCTTTAAACTTCCTGTTGGTCATGCCCACATAGTAACAATCACACTGTTCACATTTAGCCATATAGACCAAGTTACTAGAGTTACAATTCCCATAGGCTTGAAGTATAAATTCACTTTTAGTCACAGGGTGTCTTATTGATCGACTAGTATATAAATGTTTACAATAAACACAATTATTACATTTATATGTGCCTTGCTTGTGTCTAAAACCAGCAAAAAACGTTTGGGTTGCTCCTTATAACATAGTGCTTGTTTTAACGTACAGTTTTGTTTATAACCAAATGCAGGCCCTTCTGCAACAAGTTCTTGTAGGCCTTGAACATCCCTTAAAATTTCCCAGTGTTTCACTATTTTATTCTTGACCGAGGAAGTGTTCCTATTATAAGTGAGCTTGCATCTTGTCCTATTTTGTCTAATTTGTGTCCTTTCATTTCCTTGCTGCCCATCACTAAAATATGGAGTTATATTATGCTTTAAGTATTACTGTTTAACCTCATCATGTGCTTTGTCCACTGTTCTCTCTGAATAACCCCTTTCGATAAATTCCTGACTCATATTTACTAACGGGTCATTTAACCTGTCATGTTGTGTATTCAACCTCACAACTCTCTGCATTTGGTTCGAAACTATATTTTTAAACATAAAGGGGGGTGTATATACTATTCCAATGTAAATAGTTATTACGCTTCACTTCCTTCTTGTACATTTCAGTGTGTACTTCACCACTTCCCATTCTTATTAACATAACATCCAAAAATGCAATGTGTTCCAATGAATATTCATGTTTAAATTTCAAAAAGGAAGTACTTTCATTTGCATATGCCAAAAACCTTTGAAAATGTTCCTCATTCCCCTCCCATATTAAAAAATGGTCATCCACATAATGCTTGTAGAACACAATATGCTCCCTGTATATATTGGATGTAGACAACAAATACCTTTCATTTCATACATACATGACTATGTTCGCATAGGTGTTAGCTACACTTGTTCCCATCGCTACACTCTTTTGTTGGTAATATAGCTTTGTGTCAAATAAAAAGACATTGTTAGTTAATACTAATCTCACCATCTCACATAACATGTTGATTTTTTGCATATTGTTCATAGGTTCATAGGTTCATACTAGGCTATCTGCCCTAGGGCATTTATAAGCCTAGCCAGAGTGTGTTTAGCTTTCGCCACCCATTTTAAATGAATTTTGCTATGCCCTTTTTCGAGGTTAGTATACTGTGCCTCTGTCTAACAGTGACACAGAAGTGATACTCGGGGTAAACCTATGATGTCTCATCCACTCATCAAGATTCCTCTTGAAGAGAGTCAATGAGGGACTCTGCCTAACCTGGACTGAGATTTTATTCCAGAGTGAAGGGAGCCTCTGGGTTATGAATCTGTCCCTCCAGCATGTCCTATTTATTTCAGTGATGAGGTTCAAGTCTCTCGAGCGCATAGCTCGATGGGATTTGGATTTTCTGAGGTGCAGCATGTCCATTAATTCTGGGTTGGACATGGCTTTATACATCAGGCACAGATCGCCTCTGAGCAGGTGGTATGCCACTGAGTAGAGCTGGAGTTTCTTTAACCGGTCAGCATATGGCATCTGTTTGAGCCCTTTGATCCTCTTGGTGAGGTACTTTTGAGGTCTTTCCAGTTGCTGCAGGTGTCTGTTAAGGTACATCCCAAAAGGGGCATTATACTCAATTATGGGCCTGATGAGGGATGAGTAAAGAGGCACGATGACCTGCCCTGATCTAGATGTGAATCCCTTCATGATTAGGTGGGCTATATAAAATGTTTTTCTAACCACTTTGGCCACGTGGTTTTCAAATGAGAGATTGCTATCAACTTGGGTCCCCAGGTCCCTAATTACTTCTTCTGTACTTAATGGATTACCACCTATGTGGTAATTTGTGGGCACTTTGTTTTTGCCAAAGGGGATGACTATACACTTTTTGGCGTTTAGCTTGAGGCCATGGCTCTGGCACCAGTTGTCTGTTTCTATGAGGCCCTTTTGTGGGATGCTTGTGTCGGCTGGAGAGTCGATTATGGCGCCTAGCTTGCAGTCATCTGTGAACTTGGTCAGCCACAGTCCTTCCGTGTTGGCCTGTACCTCTGAGAAATATATACCGAACAAGAGAGGTCCCAGGACTGAGCCTTGTGGAACGCCACTTGTAACTGGTTTGGAGTCTGACATGGCTCCAGCAATTCTAACCATGTGGGTTCTGTCCTTGAGCCAGTTTGCATCCCATCTAGTGACATAGGGGTTTATATTTAAGCTGGTGAGCTTATCTATAATGCCCGAGTGGGGTATTGTATCGAAGGCTTTTGCGATGTCCAGGTAGGCTGTATGGACCACCTTCCCCTCGTCAATGGCCTTGGTGACTGTTTCAAAGAAATTGAGCAGGTTTAAGAGGCATTATCTGCCCTTAACAAAGCCAAACTGGGTAGGATCCAGTGTCCGTAGGTCCCCAATATCTTTATTTATGAGGTCCATGATGATCCTTTCCATAGCTTTGCAGACCAAGCTAATCAGGCTCATGGGGCGATAGTTTCCAGGATCCGTTGAGGCACCACCTTTGTGTAGAGGGACCACTGTTGCTGTACGCCACTCTTTGGGTACATATCCTGTAGTAAGGCTGAGACTGAACAGTAGTTTTATGTTTGGGTTTAGCTCTTCTTGGAGTTCATGTAGGATGCAGCCCGGGACACTGTCTGGTCCCATTGATGCTGTGTTTTTTGCTTTGGAGAGGGCGGCTCTTACCTGAGCATCTGAGATGTCAGGGGGGCAGCACTCTGCTGGGATAGATATTTGCCCTTTTGGTGGGGAGAGGGGGGAGAAGTTTGTGCTGAATCTGTCATCTAGGATGTTGGCAATGTCTGTGGGTTTGGTGTATTTTTTGTCATTTTGGACTAATTCTGAGCATATCTGGGAATTCCCACCCAGGTTTCTAACATAACTAAAGAAAGCCTTGTGATTATCCTTAGTGTCCTGTGCAATTTTTCTCTCGAAGCTGGCCTTAGACGATTTTATGAGTGCCCGTAGTTTTTTGCTAATACTGATCAGAGATGCCTTCCCTTTTTGGGATTTTGCTCTATCATGTAGTAGCTTCCTCCTTCTATTGTATAGTTTTTTTATAGCTGGGGTCCACCAGACAGGACACCTGCCTTTGGAGGATTGGGTCTTGGTTTTATTTGGGAGTGCATGATCCATGCATTCCTGAAGGTGTTCATAGAATACATTTATAAAGGATTCTGCGGTCTGGGCCGTATTTTCCACAGGCCCGGGGGCTTTGAAGGATTTCACCTTGGTTTTGAGGAGTGTGAAATTTGCTTTAGAGAAGTTTTTCACTGTGGTTTTCTGGGCAGGGGGTGGGGTCGGGATGTGAACATCCAGTGAGATTAGTTTATGGTCTGATCTTACCAGTGAGAGATACACTTCTGGTCTGGAGCATAGAGCCCCCCATGTTGGTGATGATCAGGTCCAGTATGTTTTCCCCTCTTGTGGGAGTGGTAACAAGTTGTTCCATAGCATTTGAGTTTATAAATTCTAGGAACCTTTGGGCTAGGGTGTTGGAGCTAGAGTAATGCTCCCAGTCTATGTTTGGGTAGTTGACGTCGCCCAATATAATGGTGTTTGGAGAGACCTTCATATTTTCCAGTGTTCTCAGGAAGGCTGAGTGGGGTTTCTGGGTTTGGGAGGGTGGTCTGTAGCAGGCTATAAACTGGAAGGCAGTTTTACCCACTGTTAGTTGCACATGGATAGTCTCTGATGCTTCGTGCTGTGCCACCAACCTGGAGGTGTGGGTATCTTTGACGAATATTGATACTCCCCCTCCTTTTGTGGTTCGGTCCAAGTTTTGGGGCCGAAAAGCATGGTATGAGGTATAACCTGGTAGTGCTGGGGTGCTCTCGGGAGCCTTGAGCCAGGTTTCTGTTACTGCACAGATATCGATGTTCTCCATGCTAAGGAGAGTTTTGAGTGCGTGCATCTTGAGGTTTAGACTTCTGGCGTTGAGTAGCATTACTCTTAGTTTCTTATCCCTTGTGATACCTATGGAGGTGTGTTTGTCTTTTCAGCCTTGCCTAAAAAAAGCACTATGGGGGTGGCAAGAGTCTTTGCCAATATCGAAAGCCCAGGGGTGACAGGTGCAAGCCGTCCCTAGCGAAGCATCGTGGCTTGTTGAGCATGTCATCCCAGGCTGACGGGCACTGGATCCCCTTTGAATGATACCAATACTTAAGCCAATTGTTGAAATTGATCATCTTGTCTTCATATTGTGGCATAATTCTTGGTGAGGGTAAGATGCTACTCAAGGTCAAGGTCATACCGGCCTGGGCTACATGCTCAGAGAGCTCCTCTATGTCTCTTTTCATGTAGTCCAGGGAGGTACGTCTCAGGTCATTCACACCAGCATGGACAATGACTGAGTCATATTTGTACTTGCCTTGGAGTGACCTGAGTGCTTGTGTTATGTGGCGGATCCTAGCGCATGACAGGCAGCTCACCGTGACCTTCTCCTTGTTCAGCCTGGTGAGCGGGACGTCAGTGTGCCTGACGATAGAGTCACCTATTACAAGTGTATCAGGTGTGTTGTTTAGCCTTAAGGGCTGTGACTGTTCGGCACACTGGCTTTGTGAGCTATGTGTTGCACGTGTTTTGTTTTGGGGTAGCGGTTGCTTGGGTGTCTGCTTTGGAGGTCTCTGCTGCTTAGGCAGATTTTTATTTAGAGCCTCTGAGTATGTTTTTGTGTGTTTATGTGTTTTGTTTGCTGTCATGGTAGGTCTATGTGAGACTGGAATTGTAGTGAGTTGAGTGTGGTTTCCTTCTCCTCCTGACTGGTTACGCCAGTACTGAGTTGAGAGAGCTTAGCCTCCAGTTTGGCTATATGGTTGCATCTCTCACATATGTTGGAATTTGTTGGGAGGAGGAGAGGGTTGTCTGTGTACATGAGGCAGTTGTAACATTGCCTCAAGATTCCCAGATTCACCAGCTGGACCGGAGAGGAGATTGACAACTGACCTTTGGACATGCTAGGATAGTATTGGGAATTCCTTTATAATTGAAAAAAAGGGACAATGGGGAACAAGGTACTCAAGGGGAGTTTGTGAGGGTGTAGTGCTTTTAATTTTTTAGTTCTGACTTATATAATTGCTTTAGTGAGCAAGTGCCAAGCTTTAGAGTAGGAATAGGGTGTTTATTATGAGAACTAGATCAGTTCTAAGGGAAAAAGTGAAGAGCAGACTTTGTGGAGCCGAGAATGGTTTAAACCCAATTAAGCGGAGCTGCCCGATGCTGCGCTATGCGCAAAACCGCACCAAACCAGGTTTTATACAGGGGGACTTGAAAGAGCTAGAAATTGGCCCAAAACAGCCAATAGACTACCAGATTCTTGTGCTGGGAACACTCCTCCAGGGATAGATAGGCTGCTCTAAGCTCCCCACTGCCACTGGTGAACAAAGAAGCCTCCCTTTATCCAAGAAAGGAAATGGGCAACACAGGAACTCTCCAAAAATCCAGAATACAGCAAAGCCTGTATTTGGACCACTCTAGGTCAGGAAAGACGGGAAACAAGAATAATTTTTTTGTTTTTTTTCTTTTTTGCAACAAACAGCAGGAAAATGCAATAAATATATAACACAGGCTAGCGCACTTGAGTGTGTAGCCTCAACAGGCATATGTACCCAGAAAATCTTTCTAAAAATGTCTGAATGCTAGCTATACCATCTTCATGTGGTATGGAGGTAAAAAGTGAATCAACATCCATTGTAACAAAATACGACTGATCATTTAGGCGACCTGCTGACCAATTATAAAATTGTTTCAAAAAACTAGCTGTATCTTTCAATATGGTGGGCATTGTCTCTAAAACTATCTGTAGTTGCTGTTCAAGATATTTAGACATCGGCTCAGTGACTCACCCCTTTGATGACACAATGGGCCTCATTGGTAGATCACTAATGCTTTTATGCAACTTTGGATGCCATCAATTATTGGTAACTTAGGGTTTTCAACAAACAAATAGTTAAACAGATAATCTGTAATTAACCCAGTATCATGCATTTCACATAAATTGTTGTTAAACTCCAAACATAAACTGTTTACTTTACTTCTTGTGATAAACCAATATTGTTCTTCCTACAACATCATTTGCATTTTATTAAAGTAAAACTGCTTTCCCATTACTGCAATCCCCCCACCTTTATCTGCACCTTTGATAACTAAGTCCTGATTTTCACCTAGTGAATGTATAGCCTGCTGCTCATCTTTAGTTAGATTGTAATATCTATCAGCCTTAATATTTTCATACAGTGCATAAATGTCTCGTTCTATGGCTTTTTCAAATATTTGTAAGGCACCAGTAACTTGTAGAGCGAAAACGCTCCTCCTTTTAAAAGTAGCTTCATAATTACTTACAGTGCCAAACTATGTTTTCAAATTTAAGTTACGAACAAAATGTTTAACTTCAAAGTCTTAGAAATATCAGTCACTTGAGCAGGTACAAAGGTTAAACCCTTGTTTAAAGCGGACAGTTCAGAGTCAGTAAGCAAATGATTAGATAGGTTAAACACCAAATTAGTCTTTTTTACCTGTTGTTCTGGCTCCTGGTATGAGGATGTGTCACCAAACTCTCATTCTTGTGAAGTTTCTGTTAAGCTCTGCAATCGAGTCCATGGTTTCAGCATAGGAAGGGGTTGATTCACCAAAAACTGAAAATCCACTGGATCCAAAGGATCTATCTGCATAAGGTCGACCCTTACCAGTTGTCACCCTCCAGAATGGCTTTCTTTATTAATAACTGATGTTGATGTGACTGAAAGACGTCTCATATTCCTGAATGCCATGTTTTCTTGCGTCTCAACTGCTCTGTGTTCCACCCTTCAACTACTGCTGTATCTGAAGTGCCAGTTACTATAGCATCAGAATGGGGTGGGACATCCGCTTGCTGATTGTCCACCCTATTAATTTGTTTTCCAACTCTAGGCCAAATGAAAACATGTCCGTTATCAAAATCAGTCAAATCTGTCTTTAGTTTTCTTTTTTTATTTCAATTAATCTTTTCTCAAAAGCATTTAGTCTATTTAGTGTCTCATTCATAAGCGCCACAGTTTCTTCAAACTCAGTATTGGCGGCTAGTTCATTGTAAAAAGTTTTTACATTAGACTTCATATCTAGTTCCAATGGTTGAAAATATGCATTCATTAGTTCCATGTACCGAAAGGAGCAACTCAAATTAATGAGTTGCCATATATGTAGCAAATCTGGATACTTATCTCTATAGGATGGCATCTTTAGTATACGAAGCCCTCTGGGTACAATTTTATGTTGTAAATAAGCCTCAAATAACAGTCTCTGCCATTGTAAATGCTTATAAGCCATAACCATATATTCAAACTCACGTAGCTTCTCTTTGTAGGTTTGAAGCAACTCTAGGTGGCCATTACTATCCGATATAGATGGTGTCCTCATATCTTCGATGTTAGTAACAAGAAGCAATGGATTTACTTCCGCATTAACGATTTCACCAAGCATTTTTAGAAATGCTGCCATCTCTCCATGGTCAAAGTATTAATTAGAAACACAACTGAGTGTCCACCAACCTCTTTAAGAAATCCAAATGTCCAAAAAACAGTAAGTTGGTTGTTAACCAGTACTTGACATACAATGCAGAGAGTTGTGAGGTTGAATACACAACATGATAGGTTAAATGACCAGTTAGTAAATATGGGTCAGGAATTTATCGAAAGGGGTTATTCAGAGAGAACAGTGGACAAAGCACATGATGAGGTTAAACAGCAATACTTAAAGCATAATATAACTCCATATTTTAGTGATGGGCAGCAAGGAAATGAAAGGACACAAATTAGACAAAATAGGACAAGATGCAAGCTCACTTATAATAGGAACACTTCCTCGGTCAAGAATATAATAGCGAAACAGTGGGAAATTTTAAGGGATGTTCAAGGCCTACAAGAACTTGTTGCAGAAGGGCCTGCATTTGGTTATAAACAAAACTGTACGTTAAAACAAAAGCACTATGTTATAAGGAGCAACCCAAAAGTTTTTTGCTGGTTTTAGACACACGCAAGGCACATATAAATGTAATAATTGTGTTTATTGTAAACATTTATATACTAGTCGATCAATAAGACACCCTGTGACTAAAAGTGAATTTATACTTCAAGCCTATGGGAATTGTAACTCTAGTAACTTGGTCTATATGGCTAAATGTGAACAGTGTGATTGTTACTATGTGGGCATGTCCAGCAAGAAGTTTAATGAATGCATAGCTGGTCATATTAGTGACATCAAACGTAAGTTATCAACAAATGCATTAAGTAAGCACATTTTGGAAAAGGGTGATCAACGTTCATTTAAATTTATGATTTTGAAGGTGATTTATAAACCCTTGAGGGGAGGTGATGTGAAGTTGTTAACAGAAAAAGAGGAAATGAAATGGATTTTGTGAATTAAGTCCCATATACCACCAGGATTAAATGACAGTTTCACTTTAAAACCTTATTTAAGGGAATTACATCAAAAGGTTTGAAATTATGCCATGTGATTTTACTGATTATTTAACTGATGACTGCAACTGTTAAGATGTATTCACCTGAGGAAGCCTTGTTGGTGAAAGTTTTAACTTTCATGTGAAGTTTTAACTTGCAACTTTTAATAAAAGTATTTGAGTGTTCCACTGCTTTTTTTTCTTCTTTGGATTTGTTTGAGTATCAAGTACTGGTTAACAACCAACCTACTGTTTTTTGGACACATGGAGAACCTATAGCATGCTATAAAGGGTAGAAAGGACACTACTTCCAGTTCTGATCTTTTTATATTAACATTCCCTATAGATATATATATATATATATATATATATATGTATGTATTAAAATTATTTCATATGCTCACATAAATACTTTATTAGTAACACATTTTACTAGATTTCAATGTAATATTTCAAAAGAGAGACATTTTTCAGCTGGTGCACTTCATTTACTGCATTTTAGTTCATGTGCTGTCAATATATCTAGCTTGTTTTCTAAATGATTTTCTGACTCTAGGAAACTCTAGGAATATTCATTTCTGTTCTCTAGTTCCTACTGCTGATGCACTTGTGAACTCATCTGCAGATAACTCTATTGACAGTACAGCTGAATGTTTTGATCTAACAATCACCTCAGAAAATCTATTTGGATGTCTCTTTGAACACTTCTACAGCTGGCTTAGCAAACTTTTTTTTTAATTCAATCATTTTGAGATATTTGTTTTGAAACTGCATCTCCTATTTCTTCTTAGCACTTTGGAATATACAGTATGAACAACAAACAATACTGGCTGCTCATATTTCTTCAAAACGATGCTTCTGTTTTTTCTCTCAGAGGAACTTTGTTGACTATTCACCTTATATCATTCCTAGGATTCAGAAAGCAGTCTATTTATCATACAACAAAGACACAGATGTAGAAATTCATTAATGTAGCCTGAAATCGATAAGTAACTGAGAAGGTACTAGGCCATATCTTAAAATGAAGATTTCTTTGTTTCAATAATGCTGAGTGACAATCCGTATGACAAGTACTGTTAAAGTTCTGTGATGCCTTCTGTAAGTCCATAACAGTTGTCTCTGTTCTCGGTACTTGCTCATTACATTATGAGTAGTTGGAACTAGATGTAACATGCTGAAACTAAGTCCCATTGTTCAGAAAATATCTTAATCTTCACGTTTGTATACTGTAAGCCATTGTCTAATACACCTGTGTCTAGAACACCATGCTACATAAAGTAGCTATAAATGCACTACTCACAGCTAACTCCATGCCCTGTGGAAACTTAAAATAATAGTCATCATGGATGATATATATAGTTTCTTGATAATGACTTCATCATGTCCCAGTTTTACTCCACTGTCTGTAAAGTTTCTTGATACTGACTTTATCATGTCCCAGTTTTACTCCATTGTCTGTCAGGACGCACATAAACATAACACAGTTTCTCTTGCATTATTACTGCAATAAGTACTATATTCAACATATTTTTTTTTACATTCTCTAATTGTACAGCCTTTCCTGGGCAAAGTAACACATCATACTCTCTTTCTGTAACATCTGACAATGCCAGCTAAGACTTGTGGATTCTTGCCAATATTTCTTTGTTTAACTGATTTTGAATTATTGATTTATCTGTTTTGAACAGCAAGCCCTGTGTGATGATGTGAGGTATTGCTAGCTATGCCAGGAGAAGTAGGGCAGTGGATGTGTAACATATGCCAGCATAGCTAGCTGGAGTTTTGTAAAGAATTATATGTCATTTGTATAGCAAACTGATTTGTACAGGTGCTTGTGTTGAAAATATGTTTGTAAAGCTGCCTGTGTTAAAAAATGGACCAAAAGTGGGTCCTGCTAGACAGAAAAAAGAAATACACCTGTGTGTCAGACTGTATTATAACTGTTGAAATGAATATTGTAACAGAGGATACTGGAAGAGAAGTGGTATCCCAGTCCAGCTAACTTTTAGAAAAATATCCTGAAATTAAATTGCCTAGTTAAGCCCATAAAGATTGTATCTCACAGTTCTCAATGCAGCCAGAGACAGAAAGTTTGTATTAGGAAGTCTTCTGTATTGTCTTTAGCAGTGAATTAATTGCTACCCTGGTGGAAGTGTTGAAATAGTTGTATGGCTTCCAGATGCTATAACATATCTTAGCAAAGCTCTATCTGTGTGAATTTCCTATCTTCCATCCAATTGTAAAGGTTCCTTTTGAAGACAGCCAAGGAAGCACTCTGCTTGACATGTATGGGCAGTCTATTCCAGAATATGGTGATCTCTGGGTCAGGAACCTATCCCTCCAGCATTTTGTTCATTGTGATGACAATGTTTAGATCCCTGGAGCGTGTGGCTCTGAGGGATTGGGATTTCTTTAAGTGGAGCATGTCCAACAGCTCAGGGTTTGACATGGCCTTTTATGTTAAGCAGAGATCACCTCTGAGTAGACGATATGCCACAGAGTATAGCTGGAGTTTTTTTAGACGGTCAGCATAGGGCATCTGCTTTTGGCCTGTGATTCTTTTAGTGAGGTATTTCTGCAGCCTTTCCAGCTGTTGCAGATGTCTTATGAGGTACATACCAAATGGGGTGTTGTACTCTATAATGGGTCTAATGAGGGATGAGTACAGTGGGACAATGACCTCCTTTTTTCTGGATGAAAAACCCTTAGTGATGAGGTGTGCCACATTGAAGGATTTCCTGACTGTTGTGGCAATGTGGTTATGGAAGATGAGACCACTGTCCACATGTGTCCCTAATTTTCTCATCACACTTTCAGTGTTTAGTGTACTGCCACCTATGTGGTAATTCATGGGTACATGGTTTTTCCCAAAGGGGATAACGATGCATTTCTTGGCATTAAGCTTGAACCCATGGCTCTGGCACCAAGCATCTGTTTCTGTAAGGCCCTTTTGTAGAATATCCACATCATTTGGGGATTCAATAATGGCTCCCAGTTTGCAGTCATCTGTGAACTTTGTTAGCCAGAGTACTCCACTTGTCACTTGTCTGGAGCTGGATTTGGAGTCAGCTACTTTTACAGTCTGGGTTCTGTCAGTAAGCCAACTGGCAACCCATCGAGTGACATAGGGATTTATGCCCAGCTTAGTAAGTTTATCTATGATTCCAGAGTGGGGGATGGTGTCAAAGGCATTGGCAAGGTCCAGATATACTGTGTGGACCACCTTACCCTCGTCTACAGCTCTGGAGACTGATTTGAAGAAGTCAATCAGGTTCAGGAGACAAGATCGGCCCTTCACCAACCCAAACTGGGTGGGGTCCAGTGTTTGAAGGTTGCCAATGTCTTTGTTTATAAGTTACATAATAATGCGTTCCATGCCCTTGCAGATCAGGCTCGTCAGACTGATGGGACGGTAGTTCCCGGGATCCAAGGTGGATCTCCCTTGTGGAGTGGGATAACTGTAGCTGTGCGCCACTCAGTGGGCATGAAGCCTGAGGTGAGGATATGATTAAACATGACACTTAGGTGAGGTGCCAGTTCATTTTGTAGTTCATGTAGTACACAGCCTGGGATGTCATTTGGTCCCATGGATGCTGTATTCTTAGTTTTGGAGAGTGCAGTTTCTACCTGTGTAGCTGTGATTACCGGAATTTGGCAATCTATTTGGATTGAGATGGGCCCTTTAGGGGGTGAGAGGGGGGTGAAGTTGGCCCTAAATTGATCTGCCAGGACATTGGCAATATCCTTGGGATTAGTATATTTAATGCCATTCTGTTATAGCTCAGTGCAGATTTGAGCATTGCCATTTAGATTCTTGACATAACTATAGAATGCCTTGTGGTTGTCTTTGGAATCTTTGGCAATTTTATTTAGTAATTAGCTTTGGAGGTTTTTATGAGGGATCTCAGCTTCTTACTGAGGCTGGTAAAGGAGTTTTTTGCATCCTGGGATTTTCCTCTTTTCTGTAACAGTTTATTCCTTCTGTTGTATAGTTTGTTTATGGCAGGGGACTACCAGATTGGCTTCATTTTTTTGGAGGAGAGCATCTTGGTTCTATTTGGGATGGCACGATTCATGCATGAGTGGATGTGCTCATAAAGTGCCTTAGTGTAGGATTCAGCAATCAAACTTTCATCTCCTGTCTGCATGTGTGCCACGGAGTTTGTCACTTCTGACTTAAGTAGCATGAATTTGGCTTTGGAGAAGTTTTTTACAGAGGTTTCCTTACTGGGGAGTGGGGGTGGGATGTGGATGTCAAGGGTGATTTCCTTATGGTCAGACCTGACCAATGGGGTGACCACTGGTGTGGAGCATCTGTCTCCCATGTTGGTAATGACCAGGTCTAGGATATTGGAGCCCCTGGTGGGACAATGGATTAGATGATCCAGAGTGTTGGAATTTATGTATTCCAAGAACTGTTGGGAAAAGGTGTTGGTACCGGAGTAGTTTTCCCAGTTAATGGGAGGGTAGTTGAAATCACCCAGTATTAGGGTGTTTGGTTGTATCTTAATATTTTCCAGTATGTTTAGAAAGGTGTAGTGAGAATCTTGGGGCATGGTTGGGGATCTGTAGCAAGCTACAATTTGGATTGCAGTCTTACCTAGTGTTATTTGCACCTGGAGAATTTCAGATGCATTGTGTTGGGCAACTAGCTTGGAGGTGTGAATATCCTTGGGGAATATGGACACTCCTGCACCTTTAGTGTTTCGGTCTTGATTTGGTGGCCAAAACGTGTGGTAAGAGTTGTAGCCTGGTATTGTAGGGGTGCTCTCTGGAGTCTTGAACCAGGTCTTAGTTACTGCACAGATATCGATGTTCTCCATTTTTAGGAGTGCCGAGAGAGAGTGCATTTTAAGGTTTAGACTTCTAGCATTGAGTAGCATTACCTTCAGATTTTGCATGCTTGTATCTGTTACGGTGGTGGTTTTGTCCTTTGAACATTGCCTAAAACAGGCACTATAGGGGTGGCAAGAGCTTTAGCCAGTAACCTGAATCCCAAGGGTGACAGGTGCAGACCATCTCTGGCAAAGCATCGTGGTTTGTCAATCATGTCATCCCAGGCAGACAGATACTGGATCCCCTTTGAATGACACCAGAAGCTTAGCCAATTGTTGAAGTCAATCATTTTGTCCTTATACTGTGGTATCATTCTGGGTGAAGGCAGGATGCTACTCAGGGCTAGGGTCATACCTGCCTGGGCCACATGATCTGAGAGCTCTTCCATGTCTCTTTTCATGTAGTCCAGGGAGGTACATCTCAAGTCATTCACTCCAACATGGACAATGACAGAGTCGTATTTGTACTTGTTGTGGAGTGACTTGAGTGCATGCATTATGTGGTGGATCCTGGCACCTGACAGGCAGCTGACTGTAATTTTCTTCTTGGTCAGCCTGATGAGTGGGACATCAGTGTGCCTGACTATAGAGTCACCTATGACTAAAGTGCTGGGTACGTTGCCTTGCCTTAGGGGCTGTTGTTGGGTGGCACACTGGTGCTGTGAGCTATGTGTCACTTTGGTTGTGACTGGTGTGTGTTTGTTTGCTTTTCAGCTTCGGAGGTCCTTGTTGCTTGGGCAGGTTAATGTTACAGGACTCCGCATATGTGGGTTTAGTGTTGCTATGTGTGGGTGTTGATGGTGTGGGTTTTGAAGGGCTATGTGTTGCTTGAGGTGTAGTGCAGGTATTAACCTTCTCCTCTTGACTGTCTAGCACAATTTCGGCTGGAGAGAGCTTTTTTTCCAGTTTGGCTATGTAAGTGCATCTCTCACAGATTGTAGTGTTGAGTGGTAGGAGGAGAGGGTTGTCTGTGTACATGAGGCAGTTGCTGCATTGCCCCAGTATGCCCAGATTCACCAGATGGACAGGAGAAATTACTGAAAGCTGACCCTTGAGCATGCCTATTTAGGTGCTTTTTTTGTAAAGTACAAGAGCTGTTTTCCCTTACCTTTGCAAGGTACTTTGCAATTATAGGCTGTTTAGTGCCTACAATTAATTTGCCTTATTAACAAGGAGAGTTGAGTGCTTGTATCAATTTAAGGCTTCCTAGTGCTTTCCAGCAGGTTCTAGAGCAAGTGCTAGTCACAGGGGTTAAGATTTTAATGCTACTACTGAGAACCAGCTAGTTTTAAGGGAAAATTTGAAGATCAGCCACACTCACTTTCTTCACCTTGCCTTGCTTTAGTAAGTAACAAGGGAATAGTAATTCTTTAGATCAGCCAGAAAAATATAGTGAGATTAGTTAAGTACTGTTTTTCTGTAACTGTGTGAATCTATCCATCTGGGTTATTTTTAATATTTCCTGTGATTGAAACCTCTGCTGTAGATATTTAGTATTTTCATGTTCTGTTATTATTTATCATATTTAAACTCCTCATTGTGGCTGATCCTTTAGAACATATTTTAATCTTTGAGAGTACTTATATTTATTTGGTGACACTGGCCACTCCTGAGAACCTTGCTGCACTGGTCAAACACTATTTATTTATTATTTATTTTATTTTACATTTTATGTTGACTGGGATAGTCTGACTGGATATATGTCCATTTTCAGCGGAGGCCCAGGGAGAAAATCTCCAGTTACACAGTTAGAACATCACAGATAAGAGACAAACATAATTATCAAAGTAGTTACAGTGTAGCCCTTTAGTAGGGTCTTATATTAGACACTGTGTGTCACATTATACAAAACAAGCAGGATTACAACAAACTGTTTTGAGCAGGAAATGCATACAATACTATAGGTCCTAAACAGTCACCTAAGATACACTGTGTGCTATAATATACAAAAAAAACAGCAGGATGCAGCAAACTGTTTTGAGCAAGATGTGCATACAATACTATATAAGTAAGATAGTTTATTTGGAAATTAATCTGGATTGGTACAGGAGCAAAGGCAGTGCATATTAAGATACTGTTTGAGGCCTTTTTTGAAGAGACTTAGAGAGGGTTCAAGGGTGAGAGTAGAAGGAGGTGAGTTCCAGATTTTGCTAATGAAGTTGATAAACAGGGAGTGACCAGCTGAGCTATTAGCTTTGTAGGTTTGGACTAACAGTTTATTGGATGAGCGTAGTAGCCTTGAGTTACTGTATGGTTTTATAATATTTTTAAGTGTGGGAGTGTTTTCAGGTTGGTTGAAAAATTTGTGAGCTACAAGTTGATTAAATAGTAGAAAGTTGGGTAGTTCTAGCCACCCAACAAGATTGAGGTTTTGACAGTGATGTGTCCTATATACCATTTGTATTAATATTAATTTCACTCAGTATAATTGGGTACCCTTGTAAGAGCCTCAGAACAGCTGGCTTTGGAGTGTCTGGTGGCAGTAACTACCTTAGAGTCTGGGTAGAGGGGCATAGCTAGTAAATCTGTGCCAGCCTTTTTCAGGTGTGTATGTGTGTGTGTGTGTGTGTGTGTGTGTGTGTGTGTGTGTGTGTGTGTGTGTGTGTGTGTGTGTGTTTGTGTGTGCGTGTTAGTGTGTCAGTTTGTGTGTGTGTGTGCGTGTGTGTGTGTGTGTGTGTGTGTGTGTGTGTGTGTGTGTGTGTGTGTGTGTGTGCAAGTCAAATCTCAAAGAGTTTGTGTTTCAGCTACTTATACCAGTTTCACAGAGAGAGTGGTGGAGGACTGTGCTTGGACACTCGGCTGAAGACTCAACTTTACAGTTGTGCCAGTGGGGAGTCTTAATGGGGGAATGGGGAGAGAGACAGGGAAACCCAGCCCTTGGATTGAGTGTGTTTGCTGTGTGCTTTTAAGGGAAATGGTGCTTGATGCACAGAGCTGCATCTGGAGATACTGTTTGTATCTATCTTTGTTCCAAGTGAATGTCCCTCAGGTTCTTTGATTACTGGCCCAGAGGGCCACACCTTGAATCCAACTAGACTCTATTTTATAGCAAAGCAATGCTGCATTTGTTGTTTGACCCCAGTCTTCAATTCTGGCTATTTTCTTTTAGTAACATCTTTCAGCATTTTTGTTTCTTTATCATTCTCAATATATGCCGGAAACTCTTTTAGTTTATTTTTAATGAAACAGAAATGTGGTGTTATCTGGTTAACTTCTAGTTCATCTCCAAGTACATCTTTTTGTTGCTCTGACAAATATGAATCTTTCAACATATCTGTTACAGAGATCTGTATTCCTTGCTTATAACTCACTCCCAAGTCATATCTTAATGAATGCAGCAACATTCTTTGCAACCTAGCCGGTGCCTTCTGTACACAGCATATACTCTGCCATAACTTATGATCACCATTTGTTAGCTCTATAAGGTAAATTAAATGGACATACCTTTTAACTCTCTAAATGAAGCTTAATTTACCAAGAACCATGTATAGCATTAGGATACTTTGCACCTGTCATAAATGAAACTTCTTCAGCCATACAAAGATATAATGCTCTATTTTTATCGCTTTATTAAAATTATGTGTGTCTATGCATATATGCATTTTGTCAGGTTTTACAAAAGTAACTGCACTATTCACCTAGTTAGTGAGCTCAAATTGTTTCTTAACCATGACTTTTTTATCCATTCTTTTTGACTTCTTTTCAGAGCTGCTTCCCAGGGCTATTGGACCTTCCCTTGGAGTATATATCATAGGTAGTAAAGGCAAATCAGTCTGAATATGATGACCTCCTGGCAAAAAATCCAGGTCAATAAATAAACCATCATACTTATGAACCAAGTTATTAAGACACATTTTACTTTTTTTTTTCATTCCACCATACTAAGCTTCTGACAAGTCCAATGACCTGATATAGCAACAACTTCAATTCAAATTATCTTAAACTGAATTTTGTATTCCTTATTCTTATACTAACAAGTAAGCAGTTTCAGACCCAATGCCTTCACATGCTGACCTTCATAATTAACAGCTTACACATAGTTGTTGCGGTTTATTAGGCTCACTATGCTTTAGATGTTTGAACAGACATTATATTACCCAATGCATCTGTGCCTGGTCTAAACACCGTACTTCATTTATTAATTCTGAGTTTCATGGTATAGACTTTTTATTATTATCTTGTTTCAAATCCTCTCGGTCACATTCTTGTGCAGCATTTAGACTTCACATCTGACTTGCTTCTGATATCATGCAATACCTGGTATTGAACAATATGAAGTAGGGAGGTAAGAGCAATGGTTTGAGAGATGGAAGGAGCAGTTAGCCCAGGACTCCAGACAGAAATTTGTTAACATATGGCTGCTATAGCTGCAGTATCTGCATGTTCATGGAGTTTAGGCAGAGGGATAATATAGCAATAACCCACGCCTGGGTGTGGGTAATGCTGGATTTACCCACAGTTGGCGTGGTTTGGTCCCGAGGGCGAAGCCCGAGGGACCAAACAAAGTCAACCATGGGTAAATACAGCATTGCCCACACCCAGAAGTGGGTTATTGCTATTATACCATGACATTATTTAAGAAAAGAAACTATTACTTTTCTTAAATAATGGCATAGTATAATGCCTGTTTACTGCCCTTCCGCAGATGTCTGGCATCCGCGTAGTTCTGATGTACTGCGCTACGCGCAGTACATCAGAGTTGTGCAAGCAACGAGAAAGCAAGATCTCCGTTGCTTTTTTTTAAGCTATGTTAAATGGGTTTAACATAGCGAGACAGTTTAAAATAAGCAACGGAGATGTCCGTTGCTTATTTTAAAACTGTCTCGCTATGTTAAACCCATTTAACATAGCGAACAGTAAAAAGCAACGGAGATCTTGCTTTCTTCGTTGTTTTAAATTGTCTGCTATGTTAAATGGGTTTAGCATAGCGAGACAGCTTTAAAATAAGCAACAGAGATCTCCGTTGCTTATTTTAAAGCTGTCTCGCTATGTTAAACCCATTTAACATAGCGAGACAGTGTTTTAAAAGTAGAGTTATACTAATGGAAAAAAGTCCGGGCGACCGGACCTTTTTCCATTAGTATAACTCGATTTACAATGTGCACGCTGGCCAATCAGTGTGCACGTTTTGGGGGGGGTCATGGTATAATATACGATATTTAAAGAGAAGTGTCTGGGAGACTACATTACAGCTTTGATGTTATACCAGGAATTTGAAATTGTAAAGCAGTGGAACCGAAGGGATATGGTCATTAGTAGAATAAAAACTTTACTTACAAGAGTGCAAAGTACGATGAAAGATAAGTATGACTGATGTTGTTCTAGTTTGTTTTTCATTTATGTTTTTTAAGAAATGTTTATTTTTGAGTTGATGATGGTTTATGTACGTTGGGCATTTAAATAATGAATTGTCAATAAATTTGGTGTTTAAGAAAAAAAGAAAAAGTGTACCCTGATTAGAATAAGATTTAATTTTGGCCATCTATCCTAAATCTTCTATGAAATAACTCCATTTTAAGTTTATTATACTACTTAAAAAGTGATCAATAGTACAAATACAACAAGGCATAAAACATAATAATAAGACATGTTAAAACAAAAATAAATAAAACAGGTAAAGCTGAAATGCAAAATGAAACAAATGGGTCTTAAGGGACCTCTTAAAGTCAGTGAGCATTGGTGCCTCCTGCAGCACCTAGATGACAAGTTCCAAAGCTGCATGGCCTGATAGACAAAGGAATAAAAGAAGAAATCTCAAAATGTTCAACCTGCACTATCAGGAATGTCAACATCCCCTGATATGGTGGTGCAAAGGGCACTAATAGGACAATATATCAGAAAAATCTCTTTCATTTATGAGACCATAACATGCAGACTAAACTTTACGGATAAAACATACCTAAACAAGTAGCCAGTGAAAGCTCCAATGAAATGATTTAATATGATGGTAACATGTTGTACATGTTAATGACCTGGCACAGAGTTTCCTGTAAGCTCCTAATGATCATGCTCATATTCATAGAATCTTAGATAAAGCAAGTGGTATCAGTCCACGCATAAAAACACCAGAGCACAATCACAGCCAGGTTTGTAGATGGTAACTGATGCCAGATCCAGGAAATATTCCTTAGGCAGAAGTAGGCAATCTTTACCATAGCTGACAGGTGGTCTTTAAGTGTCAATCTGTCATAAAATAAAACCTCTTGATCATGCAACTTGGAGACAAAATTTGAGACTGTCACCATTTTAGATGAACCAGAGGCTTAAGGACTCAAGACTGGAGATCCTGATGGTAGTGTGAGCAGCCATGGAAACTTTGTTACTTGTACTGAGCTTCAGCTGATTACCAGTCAGCCATTGCTGAATATAGGTTCATAGGTTCATAGGTAGGTACTAGGCTAGCGGCCCTGGGGCCAATACAAGCCTAGCCAGAAAGGTACCCAGGCTTTCACACCCAAGAAAATTATTTTCCTGTGCCCCTGTCGAGCAGAGCCACATAGGTGATCCCTGGGGTGAATTTCCTATTTCCCATCCAATCATCAAGTTTTTTCTTGAAGAGTGCTAATGAGGAGCTCTGTTTGACATAGATAGGTAGTCTGTTCCAGAGTATGGGAAGTCTCTGGGACGGGAATCTATCCCTCCAGCATATTCTGTTTATTGTCGTGACAAGGTTTAGGTCCCTAGAGTGTGTAGCTCAGAGGGATTGGGATTTCTTTAAGTGGAGCATGTCCAACAGCTCTGGGTTTGACATAGCTTTTTTATGTTAGGCAGAGATCCCCTCTGAGTAGGCAATATGTGACAGAGTAAAGCTGGAGTTTTTTGAGATGGTCGGCGTAGGGCATCTGTTTGAGGCTGGTAATCCTCTTTGTGAGGGATTTCTGTGGCTTTTCCAGTTGTTGTAGGTGTATTGTGAGGTACATACCAAAAGGGGAATTGTACTCTATAATAGGTCTAATGAGTGATGAGTAGAGGGGAACAATTACCTCTTTTTCCTGGATGAGAAATCTTTTGTGATGAGGTGTGCCATGTAGAAGGATTACCTGACTACTGTGGTGATGTGATTATCAAAGGAGGGACTACTGTCCACCTGTGTCCTAAGGTCTCTTATCACACTTTTGGTGTTAAGTAGGCTACCACCTATGTGGTAGCTCATGGGTACAGAGTTTTTACCAAAGGGGATGACAATGCACTTTTTGGCATTGAGCTTGAGACCATGGCTTTGACACCAGGCATCGGTCTCAGTGACGCCCTTTTGTAGGATGTCCACATCATTCAGAGTTTTAATTATGGCTCCGAGTTTGCAGTCATCTGTGAACTTTGTTAGCCAGAGACCTTCTGTGTTAGCCTGTACTTCAGAAAAGTAGATACCAAGCAGGAGGGGACACAGGACTGAACCCTGTGATTCTCCACTTGTCACTGGTTTGAAGTCAGATTTGGAGTCTGCTACTTTCACAGTGTGGGTTCTGTCAGTGAGCCAGTTGGCAGCCCATCTTGTGATATAGGGATTTATATCTAGTTTAGTGAGTTTATCTATAATTCCTGAGTGGGGGATGGTGTCAAAAGCCTTGGCGAGATCTAGATAGGCTGTGTGAACCACCTTACCCTCATCTACGGCTTTAGTGATTGCTTCAGAGAAGTCAGTCAGGATTAGGAGACATGATCTGCATTTTACAAACCCAAACTGGGTGGGGTCCAGAGTTTGGAGATTACCAATGTCTTTGTTTATAAATTCCATGATGATACATACGTTCCATGGCCTTGCAGACCAGGCTCATTAGGCTAATGGTGCGGTAGTTTCCAGGGTCCATGGTGGCTCCCCCTTTGTGGAGTGGGCTAACCGTCGCTGTGTGCCATTCAGTGGGCACAAAGCCTGAGGTGAGGCTATGATTGAACATGGTGCTTAGGTGGGGTGCCAGTTCATTCTGTAGTTCATGTAGAACACAGCCTGGGATGTTGTCAGGTCCAATGGATGCTGAGTTCTTGGCTTTGGAGAGTGTGTTTTTACCTGTGCAGCCGTGATTACAGGAACTTTGCATTCTTCCGGTATAGAGATGGCCCCTTTAGGGGGTGAGGGGGGGGGTAAAGTTAGCACTGAACCTATCTGCCAGGATGTTGGCAATATCAGCTGGTTCTGTATATTTAGTGCCATTGTGCTGTAACTCATAGCAGATCTGAGTGTTGCCATTGAGATTCTTTTTTTTTTTTTTAAAACAAATTTATTGTTTTAACATATAAGAGAAATATCATAACAATTTTATACAAATAATTAAAAATAGGTATTATTATAATATTCAACAAAACAACTAAAGTATTTACAAAGACATCCACTACAATCAGATCAATTAATTAAACTAAAATACTGTGCTATTGAAATTAGAATTTTTTTAACAAATTTTGTAAATTATCCCATACAATAAAATGTGATGTTTTTCTAGTTGTTCTCATTCTAATTGTGCTTATTTCCATATGACACATTATATTCATAACATTTTTAAATTCATTGAACGAAGGAGGTGTATCTGAAATCCAATTTCTAGTTATTATTTTCCTAGCCACTGCTAGGATAGACCATAACAAGGGAAGCTTAATCTTTTAACACATTGAGGTACAGGTGTGTTGAATAATATAAGAGACTTAGAAATAATGAAATTATCTGTAAAAAGAGCCTGCAAAAATTCATTAATTGACTTCCAGTATTCTTTCAACTTCATACAGTCATAAAGCATATGAGCCCAGTCAGCATTAATTTCTACATTACATCTCTTACATAGATTATCTTTATTATTAATTTTATTCATCATCAAAGGTGTATAAAAAGATCTATGTAAAAATTTCCATGTATAAAGTCTCCAGACAATGGAAGATGTAGTTCTATAAGCAGATTCCAATATATATTGTTTATCTTGTTGAGTTGGTGGGTCCCCATTAATAGAGGTGAAATAATTCCAGTATGAATCTACATTGTAAAAAGTTTCTTGTCTGATAATTTTATGTATATATGAAAGTTTACCTTTATCAGAAACTTTATGCTGTAAATTTATTATCAAGTAATCAATCAGTTTTGGAATAGATTCTTTAACTGTTATAGACATTAGATCTATTCTATCAATGAGATGTTGTCTAAAGATCTGAACCTCTAACCAGCAAGTTTCTCTTAGATCAAATTCTTGTTTTAAGAAATCTAGATTTTTAACTTTATTATCAGATATCAGCTGATACCAGTACTTTAGATTATTATCTATAGCTAAATGAGCTCCTTCAGAAGTAGATGACATAAGCATACCCTGAGTATAAATTATAGGAATACAATAAAATTCCATTCCCTATACTTAGGGTGCATGAATATAAAGTTACGATAACTAATAATAATATTTAATGGGTAACAGACCATATGTTTAGGTGTAATAGGTGAAGTACAAAATTCCTTTAGCAACCACAACATGGAGTTATTTATAATCATATTTTTATGTGTTAAGGAGATTTTCATGAAGTGCATACTAATTAGCTCCCAATAATCTTTCCATTTTGCGACATATGACCGATCTATTAATAAAGTAATAACTTTTATAATAGAAGAGATAATATATAAATTAAAGTCTGGAAAAGAAATACCCCTTGAGACCAGCTATTAGTATGTTTCTTTAATGCAATCCTAGGTCTATTAGGTGCCCATAAGAAATTTAACATTAGTGTATTCAGTTTCTTGATAGTTATTTTTGTAGGTGAAAGTATTATTGATTGTATTAAGTATAAAATCTTGGGGAATATTATCATTTTAATAATTGTAAGTCTCTCCTCCATAGTAAAAACATATTATTCCAGGTATTAAAAAGATTTTGTATATTAAGAAAACAGGTATTATAGTTATTATATATAATAGATTTAATATCTTTAGATAGTATTATACCTAAATAAGTTATCTGACCTGAGTTGGGTACATATTTAGTAAAATCACTAATGAGAGTATTTTTTCGTGTATATATAGGTAGTATTTTAGTTTTTCTTCATTGAATATTAAACCAGAAATACTTTTAAAATTCATCATTTTATCAAATAAAGACTGCATAGAAGAATTAGATCCTGCTGATGTAATTAGAACATCATCTGCAAATAGTTGAATTTTTGATGTTGTATTTACTTCTATTTCAAAACCCTCTATGTCAGTACTGTTTCTAATCAAATTAGCCCAAGGCTCCATTACTAAAGTGAATAATAGTGGAGAAAGTGGACATCCTTGCTTTGTACCTTTAAGAATGGGTATTTTTGTGAAACATATGTTCCTACCTTAATATAAGCCAGCGTTCCTTTGTATAAATGCTC
>NC_056746.1:276344240-276384240 GCF_019279795.1 Protopterus annectens
CTAACCTTACTTTTTCAGAAAGAAAACAAATCGAGTCACAGCCTGCCATTAAATCCTCAGGCATTTTGACTGGTTATGGAACAAAACATTTCTTTGCACACAGAGAATAACTTTGATTAAATCTTTTCCAAAATATTTGTGGCTTTCTGGAAATGCAGGAACTATATTCAAAAAGAGTAATAATGAACTAAAATGATGAGAGAGAAAAAACATATAACAAATCATTTGTTTTTAGTCTCTTCTTCTTCTCTGAAGTCTTCCAGGAAGCTTCAGTTGCCAATCTCTTTAATGAAGAACTAGCCCATTCCATTTCTTCTATTTTATCCAAAATCCTTTTTCTTTGACAAACAGTAAAGCAGAATCTAAATCATCGAAGACCTTAGGACCATCAGGAAGGAAGATTTTAAGCTTGGCAGGAAACAGAAGGTATGTTTTAAACTGTGCTTTTTTAAGCTCCCTTATTAGTGGCAGAAAAACTTTTCTTTTAGCAATTACCATGGAAGAATAGTCATTGTCAAAACGCACAGTTGTCTCATTAAACTTAACAGGAGCTTTAGCCCAAGCAGATTTAAGAACCATCTCTTTATCAAAAGATGATAGAAATCGAACTATAACTGATCTAGGATAGTTTTTGTTAGAGTTAGTATTAGCTACAGATCTATGTGCTCTTTCGATACCAAAAGAGAATGCTTCTGGTAAATCTAAAGTTTTAGGGAGCCATGTTGTTAAAAAAGAAGTAATATTGTTACCTTCAATATTTTCTGGCAGTCCAAAAATCCTAATGTTATTGCGCCTAGATCTATTTTCCAGGTCATCCAGCTTTGTTTGTAAATGTGTATTTTGTTTCAGCAGAAACTCAATGTTGATTTCCTGTTCTTGTATTTTATTTTCCATGTCATTCACAGCTTCTTCTATGCCTGTCATCTGGATCTTCTGTTGTTGCAGGTCCATATGTAACAAGTCTATTTGTTTTGTAGTTTTTCTATGAAAGTGTCTATTTTAGTATCCATTTTATCCATCTTAGCAGTAAGTTGCTGGACTATAATTATCAGAGACTGAAGTTCTTTCTTGATGCTGGAGTCTTGAGAATTTGTCTTACTGGAACTCATTTCAGACTGATAAACTGACAGGAAAATTTCCAAAGTAATTTCTGACAGGAATATTATTAAGATTTCCTTTCTTTTTTAGATATAGTTCAAGAACTATATAAAACAAACATATTTAGAAAGAAAATTACTTCAAGAATTAATTTTTTAAGTAATTAATTCCTGTCAATGTAATGAAATTGGTGGAGCTGAAGAAATCTGCTGCTATCCTGTGTTCATCCTTGGCCACGCCGCCATTGAGATTCTTGACATAGCTACAGAATGCTTTGTGGTTGTCTTTAGAATCAGTGGCAATTTTATTTTCATAACTAGCTTTGGAGGATTTTATGAGGGATCTCAGCTTCTTACTGAGGCTGACCAGGGAGTTCTTCCAGTCATGGGATTTTACTCTTTTTTGCAACAGTTTCTTTCTTCTGTTGTAGAGTTTTTTATGGCACGGGATTACCAGATTGGCTTCCTTTTTTTTTGAAGGATAGTATCTTGGTTCTGTTAGGGATAGCACGATCCATGCACTCGTGTAAGTGCTTATAAAGTGCATTTGTGTAAGATTCAGCAGTCGTACCTCTATTGTCCATTTGCATGGGTGTTGTGAAGTTTGCCACTTCTGTCTTGAGAAGCGTGAAGTTGGCTTTGGAGAAATGTTTTACGGTGGTTTCCCTAATGGGGGTGGAAGTCGAATGTGGATGTCTAGGATGATTAGCTTGTGGTCGTATCTGACCAATGAGGAATTGACCTCTGGTGTGGAATACCGGTGGCCCATGTTGGTAATGACCAGGGCTAGGATATTGCTGCCCCTGGTGGGGGTGTGCATAAGTTGATCCAAGGCATTGGAATTTATGAATTCCAGAAAACGTTGAGCAAAAGAGTTGATACATGAGTAATTTTCCAAGTTAATGGTGGGGTAGTTGAAATTGCCCATTATTAGGTTGTTGGGTTGTACCCTAATATTTTTCAGTGCATCAAGAAATGAGGAGTGGGAATCCTGGGGAATGGTGGGGGATCTGTAGCAAGTTACAATTTGGATTGCGGTCTTGCCCAGAGTTAGTTGCAGTTGGATAATCTCGGATGCATTATGCTGAGCAACTAGCCTGGAGGTGTGGCTATCCTTAATGAAAATGGACACACCTCCACCTTTAGTGTTCCGGTCCAGGTTAGGTGGCTGAAAAGTGTGGTATGAATTATAGCCTGGTAATGCAGAGATGCTCTCTGGAGCCTTCTGTCACTGCACAGATGTTGATGTTCTCCATTTTAAGGAGTGCCTCGAGTGAATGCATTTTGAGGTTTAGACTTCTAGCAGTGAGTAGCATTGCCCTCAGATTTTGCTTGCTTGTACCTGTTATGATGGCGAATTTGTCATTTGAACCTCGCCTAAAAAAGGCACAATAGGGGTGGCAAGAGCCTAAGGAAGTATTCGGAATCCCAAGGGTGACAGGTGCAGGCCATCTCTGGCAAAGCATTGTGGTCTATCGATCATGTCATCCCAGGCAGACAGATACTGGATCCCCTTAGAATGACACCAGAAGCTTAGCCAATTTTTGAAGTCAATGATTTTGTCCTTGTACTGTGGTATTATTCTGGGTGATGGCAGAATGCTACTCAGGGCTTGGGTCATACCTGCTTGGGCTACAAGATCGGAGAGCTCATCTATGTCCCTTTTCATGTAGTCCCGGGCGGTACGTCTCAGGTCATTCACACCAACATGGACAATGGCAGAGTCATATTTGTACTTGTGGAGTGACCTGAGTGCATGTGTTATGTTGCGGTTCCTGACACCCAACAGGCAGCTGACAGTAACTTTCTCCTTGTTTGGCCTGGTGAGTGGAACATCAGTGTGCCTGACTATAGAGTCACCTATGACTAGAGTGTTGGGTACGTTGTTATGCCTTATGGGCTGTGGTTGAGTGGCACACTGAGTTTGTGGGCTATGTGTCATTTGGGTTGTGTTTGGGGGGGTGGAGGTTGCATGCGTTTCAGCTTTGGAGGTCTATGTTGCTTGAGCAGATTTTTATTGAGAACCTCTGCAAATGTAGGTGTGTGTTTTGTGTTGCTATGTGTGTGTTTTGGTGGTGTAGGTTTTGAGGGACTATGTGATGAGTGTGGTGTGGTGCAAGTGTTTACTTTCTCCTCTTGACTGTAGTCCAGTCTTGGGGGAAGAGAGCTTTGCTTCCAGTTTGGCTATATCAGTGCATCTCTCACAGGTTGTAGTGTTAGGTGGTAGGAGGTGAGGGTTGTCTGTGTACATGAGGCAATTGCTGCATTGCCCCAAGATGCCCAGATTCATCAGGTAGACAGGAGAAAACACCGGGAGCTGACCTTTAGACATGCCTGGATATGTGCTTATTTATTAAGTACTAAAAACTGTTTTCCTCTAGACAAGTGAGGAAAGTTGAGTGCTGTAGTAATTTGTAGCTTATTTAGTGCTTACAACGAGTTCTGAACAAGAGCTGAGCTCAAAAAACAGATTTGAGTGCTAAAACTAAAAAACTGGCTAGTTCTAAGGGAAAATTTGAAGAGCAGACTTTATGGAGCCAGGAATAGTTTAACCCTAGCTAAGCGGTGATGCATAAAGTGTATTTTTTAATATAACAGTAGCAAATGAGCAAACTGATTTAAACAAATTAACCAATAAAAAGCTAAAAACTGAGCCCCATTCTAGCAGGCTTCAATCAGACAAGTTCTAACTGCACACTCCTGCCACTAAGGTGCAGGGGAACCTTCTCCAAAAAAAGTTGGGCTGGATTAGTGCTCAAGTTATACAAACAAATCTAGATTCAGCAGGTCTGAATTTAGTCTACGCTACAGCAAACAAGGCGTACCAATTTCAGAAAGAAACAGCTCAAATAAGCAGGAACAACAAGCCTTTAACCAGAAACTCCCAGCTCAGAAGGGCAGAATATACCCTCTCCTCCCACAAGAGTGCAGGCCACACCTTCTTAGTATAGTTAAGATCATCAGCATGGAGGTCTAGAGCCAACAAAGGATTCTACAGAAGGAGAGGTATAGCTGTGTATCATCAGCGTAATGTGATACTGCAATCCCTTCCTACAAAGGAGTTAATCCCGGGACAACAGATACACACAGAGAAGAGAGAAGGCCTAGGAAGGAATCTTCTAGCATCATAGACCACATCAAAGAGCAAGGAAGAAATAATACTGAACACAACATTCTGTGAATGACTGGACAAGTAGGAAGCATACCAGTCTGGAAGGTGAAATGCTCCACTAGGCTGTCATCCACCATGTCAAATTCACTATGAAATCAAGAATGGCTAAGGCTGAATAAAACTTAAGATCTCATGTCATGAATAAGTCACTTAACATCCTAGTGAAGGCAGTCTCAGTACTGTGACAGGTCTGCAAACAAGACCAAAACAGGATCATAGCGCTTGTTTTCCCTAAGATAAGAATAAAAGTGAACATAAACTACCTTCTCTAAAATCTTGTTGACAAAAGGACAGTTAGAGGACAGATGGTAACTGTTAAAGTAATCTGCATCCAAAGAAGGTTTCTTTAGAACTGGGGTAATGAAGAAATCCTTGAAACAAGATGGGAATGTTCTTGACTTTAATGTGGACCAAATAATTTTGCACAGAACAAGACCTAGGATAACTTGAAAGGATATTTTATTATTTATTATTTATTTATTATTTATTTTACATTTGTTAACCGGGATGGTCCGACTGGATACATGTCCTTTTTCAGCGGAGGCTCGGGGAGAAAAGCTCCAACAGAGTTACATTGATAATTAGGTACAGTAAATGAGCTGAAAGAACTTAACAAAAACATAGGCTATTTACATACAAGTACAAGACTGCCATTACTATTTCTGAGATTACTACAAATGTAACATTAATAACATATTAGCAAGGACGGTAGGCAGTATAATGACATAGAGTTAGACAGGATACATATTTCTTTATCACAGTATACAAAGTACTTATCATCTTAGCTAGTTGTTTATGTTTTAGTTAATGGCACAGAGCTAGTCTGGGTTTGAGCAAGGACATAGCCAGTGTGACTTGAAGTGGAGTTTTAGACTATTTTTGAATTGACTTAGAGAAGTTGCAAGCGTGATGTTATTTGGGAGAGAGTTCCATATTTTACCAGTGGTGTTGGCAAATAGCGTGTCACCACCTAGGTTGAGAGATTTAGTTGTTTGGACAAGGAGTCTGTTTGCTGAGCGAAGGCAGCTTAGATTGGAGTAGGGAGTCATTAAGTTTTTTTAGTGCTGGGGTATTCTCAGGTTGTTTAAGGATTTTGAAGGCCTCTATGAGTTGGGACTGGTGAAGAAGGTGTGGGAATTCTATCCATCAAAGCTTTTTCAGGTTAGTACAGTGGTGTGTTCTGTAGGGTAGGCCTGTAACGAACCTGGCAATGTGATTATAGCAGGATGAGAGCTTGGCCAGATCAGATTTGTTAAGGTGAGTGAGGACAGGAGAGGCATATAGTAGGGTAGAGAGAAGGTGTGAACGGGCTGTGGCTGCCCTGGCATTCGGGTAAGGAAGGCTTTAATTCTATATAGGGTCCCAAGTTTCTTGTTGACTGACTTAATGGCTTGGTTGATATGTATATCAAATCTGAGTTTATTGTCAATGTTTACTCCTAATAGCTTTGTATAGGTGTCTGGGGAGATGATGGTCCCATTATTGGAGTTTATAGTGAAGTTTTCAGTCGGAGATCTATTGGTTGGGTAGAAGAGAAGTAACTTGGTTTTGTTTGGATTTAAGATCAGGAGATGGTTGGCAAGCCAGTTTTCGACTTTGGTGAAGCTATGTTGGGTGGTAGTTAGTAGATTTGCAAGAGAGGCATTGGAACATATTATAGTCGAGTCATCTGCATATTGAATGCAGGTGGCTTCAGGGATGACTGTTTGGATGTCGTTTATGAAGACTGAAAAGAGGAGAGGTCCTAATATGGAACCTTGAGGAACTCCTATGGTATTTGGTAGTAGGCAGGAGAGCTTGTTTTGCCACATTACTGCTTGTTGTCTCCCAGTGAGGTAAGCTTGAAACCAGTCAAGGGCTGGAGTATCTAGATACAGGGTTTTTAAAGTATATAGAAGTAACTGATGGTTTACCATATCGAAGGCTTCCGATAGGTCCAGGAAGAGAGCGGAGGATATTTTTTTATTATTCCGGTTAAGATTAATGTTTTCAGTAAAAGAGAGGAGGTCAGTTGTTGTACTATGATGGGGTCTGAATCCATGTTGAGAGTCTGTGAGTAGTTTATTTTGGGTTAGATAGAGCATTAGTTGGTTGTGCATGCACTTTTCCATAATTTTGGCAAGTGGTGATAGTATGGTTATAGGTCTATAGTTGGATAGTTCTGTGGATGAACCTCCTTTGTGGAGTGGAATAACATAGGATATTTTCCAAATTGAGGGGATTGAGGCCTCGGTTATGGTTCTGTTAATTAGGATTGAGATAGGGTAGGCTACGACATCTGCAGCAATTTGCAGGTATTCGGCCGGCAGAAGATCGGCTGAAAGGGTGGTTGGCTTCAGTTTTTTCAAAAGGGATCTGATAAAGGATGTGGACACTGGCTGGAAGTTAAAAGAGAGTGGTGAGTCGGGTATAGTGTTTATAGAAGTGTGGGGAGGAGAAAGTTGGTTAGCTAATGACTGGATGGTTTCTGTGAATAAAGTATTGAATTAATTGGCTATATCTTCTTGGCTCTTGTCAGATAATGTTCCTGGGGTCGGAGTAGTGGATTTGCCTGGTTGGAGAAGTTTATTTATGCCTGCCCAGTACTTTTGAGGGTTATTCTGATGTTTATGTTGCAGATTGTAGAAGTAATTTTTCTTATCTAGTATGATGGCTTTTTAGTCTCATTTCTAAGTTGTTGGAATTTGATACGATCTAGGGTAGTTTGGTAGTGCCATTTATCCCACGCTTTGTCTCTAGTTGTTATTTTGGTTTTGGTGTCTGTTGTTAGCCAGGGTGCTAGTTGAGTTTTAATTCTTATTGAGCGTTTAGGGGCATGCGAGTCAAGTATAGTAAGGAATGAATTGTTAAATGATGACACTGCCTCATCAAGGGAAGGAACTTTAGTTTTGTCCAGTTACATGATTTGAGTTCAAGTTGAAATTTAGTTGGGTCAAAGTTTTTCTTGGATCTGATAGACCTATAAATAGGTAAGCTTGTACAATTAATTTTGTCTTTCATGATGTATGTGAGCAGGTGATCACTAAGATCATTAGGGAGAGTTCCAGACATATAGTTCTGGGGATGACTGTTGGTGAGTATCCAGTCTAGTATACTCTCTTTTTGGTTATTGTTACCTGTACGTGTGGTAGATGATATTATCTGAGAGAATCCATGTAGGTTAACAGGGATGGGGTTGGACTGTGCTGTGCATTGGTTCCAGTCAATATTAACATTGCCCAGGACAATGGTTTCTTGAGGGTAGTTGTTGGCTATCTAATGTAGAATTACCTCTAGTGTTTCTACATTGTTCCCAGGGGGAATATAGGTGACAATTAGGTTAATGCCCTTATCATTATTTAGTAGAATTTTTAGAGCTAGTATTTCAGTGTTAGAGACCTGGGGTGGTTGTATAGGGTTAGTTATGATGTTAAGTGTGCTATTATATAAGACGGCTATTCCACCTCCTCTTTTCTTTACTCTATCTGCTTTAAGTATATTGTAACCAGGAGGCAGGATCTCATTGTCTTTGGTTGATGGCCGGAGCCATGTTTCAGACAGACACATTATGTTGGAGGTATGTGGCTAGTACAGCATGCAGGCTATTTTTCTTATTGTTTAGGCTTCTAATGTTTAAGTGGCATATTAGGGGGGAGTTGACCAGTCGGTGGGAGAGTGGTGGGCTGGTAGGATTTTGAGTTAAGGTTCGGCCTGGATTAGGATGGATGTCCCCATCTTTGGTTATGTTTTTTCTTAGATACGCTAGTAGTCTAATAACTTTGAATAGTAGTTTTAGTTCATATTTGGATTTTGGTGTTGAATAGAGTGGTTTTTTTAGAAGCAAGTGGTTGGAATTTATAATTTTTGGGGTAGTGTAGTAGTGGGCAAGTTCATGATCAGTGGAGGTAGGGGGTCTTGGTTTGGCATTTTGGATAAGAGAAACCTACGAATGTGAGATTTTCATAGCTAGTAAGAAAGTATGGCAGAATTAAGAGTGGTAAGATAAGAGGAAGGAGTTTATAATTATTTATAGACATATTATATGTCATCAATGGGTGGGGTCAATGTGCTTCAGAGGAATAGTAGTGGTTAAACAGTAAAGTGGTGGGGGGGAGGAAATTGGAGAGGAAGTTGTGTAGGTTGGAGAGGAAGTAGGGGTGTGGCCTAGTGGCTATAAATGTAGACACAGTGGGGGCGGGTGAGATAAAGGGGCAGGGAGGGGAGCGAGCCCGAGCGGAGCGAGGGCGAAGCGGAGCGGGGCTAACCCAGTCCCAGTTTTTGGTCCTATGAGTGGGGTAAATAGTCTGATAGTGTAAGTAAGCAGACTGGAGTACAGGCTTGAAATTCAACATAAACATATACAGTTGTAAAGTGTCTAATACAATTCAACATAAATAGGCATTTACAGTTGTAAAACACTTACTGGAGAGACACTGAGCCTTCATGGGGCCTGTAGCAGAATGGATTGTAGTTTTACAAATGGTGCCTGCCACAGGTAATATTTATTAACTCTGGGATTGTCTTAAGGTAGTAAACAGGGAAGGGGAGGGTATGACAAACAAAGCAGGAAAAATAGTCAAGGACCCAGTTTGCTTAATTCAAACTTGAAACAAAGGAAAGAAGCTCATGGTAGTCAGACTACTTGGACCAAGCCCAAGAGTGGTTGTATCAGTGACTGAATTTAGAACAATTTATTGAGCTTCCACTTCATAGGGAATCAATGTACTGAAGCAAATACATTGGCTCTCAATCCATCAAATTAAGTAAAATAAGTATTTTTGGAGTGGGTCAAGCTCTAAACATACCCCTGCAACTTTATTTATAATTCAAAGGTCAAACAGTGCAGGCAAGAGCAAACTACCCTACTTCTACTGCTCTATGATTTGAACACATATCACCACCAAAGCCCACAACACACACCAGCAGCCACAAAACACAATATTCCTTAATTGGCAACACCCCATAACAGTGCAGATCTATTAGTTTAATACAACTGGCACTGCTATAGGAAAGTTACACTGTCATTACAGTAGCTGACTAAAGCTTAACTTGACCAAAGCACTTTGACAAGAGTGCAGCTCAGCATACCAGCATCTGGCCACACTGGCATGAGGATCCCAATGACCAGAGCACAGCACTCACCAGTGAGTTCAGTGGGCACAACTTCAGACTGATGGAGATATGCCTAGTTGTAAAGATATGAAAATTCCTAGTCTTCTCCTGAAAGTACCTACTAAGTTGCAAAACAGATCAGCCTGCACAGTTTCTCTACCATCCTGAACGGTGCCTTCACTCCAGTGGCCACAATGGAATTTTTTCTGTACAGGAAAGTGTCTGTCTTGCATATGATTTTCAATAGGCAAAAAGTATAATGTTTGGCTTATCTCAGCTCTTCCTCTAGCAGATGGTAATAGCACCAATGGAGTAACAAACTTCATTGAATGTTATGAAGAGAGCGAAGCCTGAAGTTCAAGGACTGCAATCTGCAAGGTGAACTGGATGACCATGACAAGAGCAAATAAGAATAACAGAGACCATCAAGGCTGAATTCCAGATGGAGACTAACCCATCTGCATTATTACAGGGCGATTACCACAGATCTCCACAAAGGACATAAAACCCTGGGTTTGGTGAGATTACACTTCCCGAAGCCCACAAGCTCAAGGTTGGAGGGAGCCATCTAGTGGACTTCTACCAAAAGATGTACAAAAGCAGTGGTCATACGAAGGGACTGACTTTATTACCAGATGAATGGCTGATACACCAAGTTAAAAGACCAAGTTCAGGATATGTAGCAAAGTTAAACACTCAAGCAAATCCAAATCTCTTCTTTATGCAGACTAATTCTTTTAAAAGAGCTACAGACTTATCACTGACATGAATGCTGAAATTAGCCCAAATCAACCAGTTTATGCTCATCAAGACCAAGGTGATGAGGAGGTCTGTGAACTCCTGAAGGAACATAACCCTAAAGAATGCCTTCACCAATGGCACACACTGAAAAAAACGCCACTCCTCCAAACAGAATGTGTAAAATGACCCCCATTTATTTAGCGCTTTCGTCTTTTGAAAAGACTTCATCATTGTTCTGATGACTGGATGTGGAATAGCCTATGGTAGTACAAAGATAGTAAGCACATCAACTTGTTCCTCCATATGGTGACACATATCTCAGATAGACACATTGACCACTGATATGTTTTTTAGGACGTGATGTTTCCAACATATAAAACCTGACTAGGTAGATGCACATTCTAAACGGAAGGATAACAAAAATAGCTCCCTGTTATCAAACATATCTAACTAGCCAATAATAATGAATAATAGTTATAAAAATTAAGTAAAAGAAGTAACAGATAATTTAAGCTATAATACCGAAAAGCTGAGTCCACTAAACCCGGCTGAACTAATCCAAAAACAGGATTACAAAAATTATAAATCAAACTGGTAAATGGCAAGACTGCAATCTGTAAATCATTAGATAAGTGAAACAAAAGTGTATTAAAGAAATAAATGACCTAAGGCAAGCAATAATAAAACATAGCCTTGTGGCAGAACTGACCAAAATCTTAAAAAAAAAATCAGTGCAATTAATATAAAGATGATGTAAGAACTTGAAAATGATAAATATATATCATAATTAAAAATAAATGCTACTGAGATAACTAGACCGGTGAAACAAATGACAAAACAGATCATTGATAAAAGTAAAGAAATCTTAAAAATATGTAATATGCTGAATACTAACATAACTACTATAAAACATGAGAAATGGGAAATAATGACTAGTGAATACATGCAGAAGCACAGCAGTAAAAACCAACAATAAAAACATAAATTAAACAGCAAATCACAAGACATCAAGCTTAAATAAAGCAGAAAAAACAGAGAAAGCAAAAATGTAGTAAATAGGAAACAATAGAACGAACACGGCAGTGCTTGGTTAAGTCTCCCAAAACAATAAATACTCTTATAAAACAAAAAAACAATACTGTCAAGCAAAACAGATTTGAAAAATGATTTATGTGCATGGTTTGCTAATATCTAAGAAAGAAAGAAAATTCCAAGGAAATGAACATTGGCCAAGTTAAGATAAATGTGAGTGGTACTGCTCAAAAAATAAAACAGTCACTGAGTTGAAGCTGACACAATAGACCCTGGCACTCTGTTCAATATATACAAAAATAAAAATAAAAAAACTAAATAGTGGAAGTTTTCATGACAGTGAACACTTTTGTCCTAATATGGGACTTCTTCAATACCCTTCCATCATACAAGTAAATATACAATTAGCTGACCTACTTAAAAAGACACTAAAATTCTCCACATCTTTCAAATCAGGGTCTAATTTGCAGGCATTGATTTTAACTTGCACAGAAGAAACTAAAAATGTTTTTGGACTGGAAAGTTAGAAGTAAATGAAAAAGTCCCATGTTAGTTGAAAGGCTTACTGTGATGAAAGCTGTGATAAAATTTTAGTTTAATTTTAGTTAATAAAGAGTATTTTTACAACTAGTTTATTTTTTTATTTAAAAAATAAAAGAAGTAAACTGTTGCATAGTTAGGCAGAGTCAGTAGAAAGGGAAGAACTGACTAAAGACAGTTGTAGGAACAGAAAAATTGCATCAAGATACTGTAAAATGGCTTGACAGAAACATTCTTCAGTAAACAATCCCAATTCTAAACCTTATTAATAAATCCAGAAGGATAGAAAGGAGAATGCATACATTCTGGAAAAAGTGCTTTCAGGACTTCAAGTAGGAAATCAAGAGAAATGTGCACCCCAGATGATGAAAACAATCAGTCCAAGACCAGCAAGTGATGAAACAGTGGGGTAAATGCAGTTTAAGGGAAGATAATGAAGCCATATGCAGTAAAAAGCCAGGCAAAACTAGACCCCAAACCAGCAAACAATGTGTATAAAGGAGCACAGAGGCAGGCAAATTGTTCCCAGTAACTCCATAGGATAGAAGTCAGAGAACACTCATACACACTCAGATAATACAAAACTTCATACAAGTAACTGTAGATGAAAATACAGTAGATAAAATATTAACTAGTGTCAGAGGCTTTAGATGAAAGCAAGGCAGAAGCATCCAAACTGGCAGCATCCCAAAAGAGATCTGCAAAAATATCTACTTAATGACAACTTATTATTGGAGAACAGCAACATTCTGCGGAGCAGCAAGATGAAAAAAAAAAAACAGACAGACGAATAAAATTGAGTCATACAAGAAATGATAGAAAAAGTGTGTTGCAGGAGAACTAACAAAAAGAAAGCAGGTGTATTGGCACTGGTGTAGAAGCACAGACTAAACCTGGAAAGCAGAACCAAATAGACCAGTAAAATCTGATCCTGGATACAGATAATAATGAGTTTATGAGTGGTCCAGAAGAGTAATAAGTAGTAGGTAGCAACAGACATAGCTGTAAGATAAAATTGTTTAAAAGATGAGGAAAACAAATAAAAGAAACATCTTTCTCTGCAAGGCAGCCAACTACCTCTATCTTGCACATATCTAGCATTAGTGTTGCAGCTTAGGTCAGTGAACATGTCTTTCACAGAGCATGGCTAAGGTTATGGAATGCCTTTTTATATGTGTGTTTCACAGAGCATGGCTAAGGTTATGGAATGCCTTTATATATCTGTCTTTCACAGAGCATGGCTAAGGTTATGGAATGCCTTTATATATCTGTCTTTCATAGAGCATGGCTAAGGTTATGGAATGCCTTTATATATCTGTCTTTCATAGAGCATGGCTAAGGTTATGGAATGCCTTTATATATCTGTCTTTCACAGAGCATGGCTAAGGTTATGGAATGCCTTTATATATCTGTCTTTCACAGAGCATGGCTAAGGTTATGGAATGCCTTTATATATCTGTCTGTCACAGAGCAGGGCTAAGGTTATGGAATGACTTTATATATCTGTCTTTCACAGAGCATGGCTAAGGTTATGGAATGCCTTTATATATCTGTCTTTCATAGAGCATGGCAAAGGTTATGGAATGCCTTTATATATCTGTCTTTCATAGAGCATGGCTAAGGTTATGGAATGCCTTTATATATCTGTCTTTCACAGAGCATGGCTAAGGTTATGGAATGCCTTTATATATCTGTCTTTCAGAGAGCATGGCTAAGGTTATGGAATGCCTTTATATATCTGTCTTTCACAGAGCATGGTTAAGGTTATGGAATGCCTTTATATATCTGCCTTTCACAGAGCATGGCTAAGGTTATGGAATGCCTTTATATATCTGTCTTTCACAGAGCATGGCTAAGGTTATGGAATGCCTTTATATATCTGTCTTTCACAGAGCATGGCTAAGGTTATGGAATGCCTTTATATATCTGTCTTTCAAAGAGCATGGCTAAGGTTATGGAATGACTTTAGATATCTGTCTTTCACAGAGCATGGCTAAGGTTATGGAATGCCTTTATATATCTGTCTTTCACAGAGCATGGCTAAGGTTATGGAATGACTTTATATATCTGTCTTTCACAGAGCATGGCTAAGGTTATGGAATGCCTTTATATATATATCTGTCTTTCACAGAGCATGGCTAAGGTTATGGAATGCCTTTTTATATCTGTCTGTCACAGAGCATGGCTAAGGTTATGGAATGCATTTAGATATCTGTCTTTCATAGAGCATGACTCCAGTTATGGAATGCCTTTATATATCTGTCTTTTACAGAGCATGGGTAAGGTTATGGAATGCTTTTATACATCTGTCTTTCACAGAGCATGGCTAAGGTTATGGAACGACTTTATATATATCTGTCTTTCACAGAGCATGGTTAAGGTTATGGAATGCCTTTATATATCTGTCTTTCAAAGAGCATGGCTAAGGTTATGGAATGCCTTTATATATCTGTCTGTCACAGAGCATGGCTAAGGTTATGGAATGCCTTTATATATCTGTCTTTCATAGAGCATGGCTAAGGTTATGGAATGACTTTAGATATCTATCTTTCACAGAGCATGGCTAAGATTATGGAATGCCTTTATATATCTGTCTTTCACAGAGCATGGCTAAGGTTATGGAATGCCTTTTTATATCTGTCTGTCACAGAGCATGGCTAAAGTTATAGAATGTATTTAGATATCTGTCTTTCACAGAGCATGGCTAAGGATATGGATTGTCTTTAGACATCCAAAAAAAAGAGAGGTAGATTTGGTTTTCATTACAGTTTTTTGTGAGGTGATACCTTACCCTGTAGTTGTGTTTTTTGGTTTGTGTCTTTAGACATCTGTCTTTCACAGACCTCGGGTAAGGTTATGGAATGTCTTTAGATATCTGTATTTCACAGAGCATGGCTAAGGTTATGGAATGCCTTTATATATCTGTCTTTCACAGAGCATGGCTAAGGTTATGGAATGCCTTTATATATCTGTCTTTCATAGAGCAATACTTTAGTTATGGAATGCCTTTATATATCTGTCTTTCACAGAGCATGGCTAAGGTTATGGAATGCCTTTTTATATCTGTGTTTCACGGAGCATGGCTAAGGTTATGGAATGTCTTTAGATATCTGTCTTTCATAGAGCATGGCTAAGGTTATGGAATGCCTTTATATATCTGCCTATCATAGACCATGACTCCAGTTATGGAATGCCTTGATATATCTATCTTTCACAGAGCATGGCTAAGGTTATGGAATGCCTTTATATATCTGCCTTTCATAGAGCATGGCTAAGGTTATGGAATGACTTTATATATCTGTCTTTCATAGAGCATGGCTAAGGTTATGGAATGCCTTTATATATCTGTCTTTCACAGAGCATGGCTAAGGTTATGGAATGCCTTTATATATCTGTCTTTCACAGAGCATGGCTAAGGTTATGGAATGACTTTATATATCTGTCTTTCATAGAGCATGACTCCAGTTATGGAATGCCTTTATATATCTGTCTTTCACAGAGCATGGTTAAGGTTATGGAATGCCTTTATATATCTGTCTTTCACAGAGCATGGCTAAGGTTATGGAATGACTTTAGATATCTATCTTTCACAGAGCATGGCTAAGATTATGGAATGCCTTTATATATCTGTCTTTCACAGAGCATGGTTAAGGTTATGGAATGCCTTTATATATCTGCCTTTCACAGAGCATGGTTAAGGTTATGGAATGCCTTTATATATCTGTCTTTCACAGAGCATGGCTAAGGTTATGGAATGACTTTATATATCTGTCTTCCACAGAGCATGGCTAAGGTTATGGAATGCCTTTATATATCTGTCTTTCACAGAGCATGGTTAAGGTTATGGAATGCCTTTATATATCTGCCTTTCACAGAGCATGGTTAAGGTTATGGAATGCCTTTATATATCTGTCTTTCACAGAGCATGGCTAAGGTTATGGAATGCCTTTATATATCTGTCTTTCACAGAGCATGGCTAAGGATATGGAATGTTTTTAAACATCTCTCGTTCCCAGAGTATAGCTCAGGCTTTGGAATGCATTTAGGCATCTGTCTTACATAGAGTGTGGCTCAGATTATGTAATGTGTTAGAAATTTGTCCTTCATAAAGCATGGCTCAGGTTTTGGAAAGCCTTTAAACATCTGACGTTCATGGATTATATCTCAGGTTATTCATTCTTTTTGGGTATGGCTTCAGTCTTTATTCTTCTTGGGATATGGCTGCAGTAATTTAATTCTTCTTTTTATATGCTTTTATTCAATTTTTTAGTATTGTTCAGGTCATCCATTCACCTAGAGCTGTCCATTAGTTCATCTAGCCTATCACCAAAGCAGAGTCAGCTCTCAGGTATAGTTGATGTTAGGCCTTTTATAAATGTGCAAACGAGATCTAGCCTAAGTGTGCTACAGGCTTAATTATGATATAGTTTGTCCTTTCTTCTACTTGGCAGTTCTGTACCCGTGTAGTAAGGATATGCTGGCCAAGTAACAACGCTTCTGTGTTGTATGTCACTCATATTAAGAAGCTGAATATTTTGTACTTGTCTGCTGAGTCCTGATTTTATTAAGTCCAGGCAGCTCTCAAACCCCAGTTTAGGGACATCATTACTGCTGTTCTGTTTGTGACTATGTGAGGTGCATTTGTCATACAAGAGGAACTAATCTGTTTTATTTGGTATATGCTTCAGATTAGGAGTCATTGCTTTAATTGTTGTCTTAAATGTTGGCACAAATGGTGGAAACAGGTCGAAAAGGTTAGCACAAATCTGCTTAGATAAACAGTTTCTGCAAAGATTGTCAACAAAACTACAAGCTTTTCAGGTGTGGAGAAGTCCATACATACAGTTTCTAGCCATTCATATTGTTCTTTAACAGGAAAAGGGTGAATGAATCTTGTACAGTCTCACAGTGTAAGCATGATATTCCTTACGTGTCATCACTCTGCCTGATCAGTGCTTTAGGAGTATACTGTCATACAGTGGCGGTGTGCCATTACCATGAATGGAATACCTAGCTTGGTTAAAAATAGGTGCTGAAGACACATGGTGGGCTCCCTACTGTCATTTATTTTTGATAGTCATAACTTTAAGTCCCAAGAATAATGAAAAAAATCAAAAATACAGGAGAACAGCAAATCTTGAACATTGGTGTTCTCCTTTAAAGTTGTTTTTTTGCAGTAGGGAAGCTCCCCATCATGCAGTAACAAGCCTCAGAATATCAAATGGCTACCTTCATGGGTGTGTTGCCAGTAAGATTAAATCTCAGACCATATTAGTAGAACAGTTTACTCCCCAGAACAAGATAAGGGCTTCACTTTCATTTGCAAATAATTCAGTTCAGCTGTTGTCAATTATCTTGAAGTGTATACACCAGATTTCTTTTGCCATCTAGGATCATGCATAACTAAGCAGTATGCATAAGAACAGGGATATTGTAAATATATATAGCACAGTGACATCTATAACTGGTGCTAGGTCTACATGATTATATAAAGAGGTAGAAAGCTGAAGTATTTATAGCAGAATGCAGTTAAGCATTTCTCCACTAATTACCATGTTTATAAAAGTACAAGAAAAATAAAATATTATATCATGTATGCTTAGAGCTTATTGTTACTAAGGTTGAAAGTTCAAACAGCAGTAATGTTAGTTTCTCCAAAAGCAAATGTAATTCAGATCCCATTATGGAGCCACCTGTTATCTAGCCTGTCTATTTGGAAAGAAGAGGAAAGGGGAAATCTAATGTCAGACAAGCTGAAATGGCTGAAAGATGTACTTTGATAGAAGTGTATGGCAGACCAGAATTGAACAACCCACACAGATGCTAGAGAACCAGTGGTGCCCCTGCCTGGGATGGGTTCTGGTCTCTGGTACAAAATTAACCAGAAAATCTTTTCCATTTAGCTAAATATGGTTTACTAGTAGACGATTTTCTAGCCTCCTTTAAAACCTGTTACACATGGGATCAAAAAATCCAGTCAGGTGTAGGTTCAGAATGCTGAGATGGATGATAAATCCCTAGTCCTGTGTTAGTAGATCCACTTTGTGAGGAAGGTTTTGATACTTGCTTCTAACCAAGTGCATGAGAAGACAGAAACAATGTTTTCTGGGCCAAAGGAGAGTTACCAGGAGAATCTTGGGGGAGTCCTTTCTGATCTTTAGTAGAACTCTGGTAATCAGGGGAAAGGATGGTGCTCCACACAGATGATCAATTTCCTTAAAGACCTCTGGATGTAACATTCATTCATGAGGGTCTGCCATGGATCTGCTTTATGAGCCTGCAGCAGAGTTCTGCTCTTACAGGATGTAGGTTGCCCTGAAGGAAGAGAGACAGTGCTGAGATGTCATTTCCAGGCAATAATGTCTAGTCAGCATAGGAGTTAAGAAGTAGGGCCAGGTACAAGTTGTTTGCTATTCTGAGGGGGTTTGAGGGCTGGAGGAGGGGTGAGAGTGCTTGTGTAGTCATGCTTTTTTCTTTGAGAGGACAGGCCCCTGCAGACCACTTTCTTAGCCACTGTGTCATGCTGCCATTTATGTTTGTTTATATTGCTGTTTTCTAGATTTTTTACTACTCTGGTTAAAAAACGTTCTGAAAAAAGGGCTCAGGGTGAGAGGGGTAATTTCTGCTATACTTAGGGAATCTTGACTGAAAAAGTTGCTATAATCCCGGCATTAGCTTGCTTCAAGACTTCAGCAGAGTATCGACCAGGACAGATTTTTCTAAGGAGTCATTAAGCATATGGGATTAACATCCTCAGGAAGATTATGTAGTTTGCACAAGCCATACCTTCGCATTACAGATCCTATACCTTCTCAGACTGCATCAACTGCATCATAGCAGCCCTTCTGGTTATGTTCTGTGACCCGAAATGCAGATGAAAGCAAGTTAGTCAGAGAAGAATTAGAATCAGGCAGATAACAAATTATTTGATCCGTGTTTGAGAAAGTGATCAGGAGGAATTTGACTATATAGGCCTAATAATTTACAGCTCTGCCGGCCAGAGATGAAGAGGTATAGATCTTCTTGCCAAATCTATCCAGTTTCTTGTTATCTTTGTCACTGGGAATGCGAATGGATGGGGCTAAGGGTTAAGGAGTTCTGTCTGTATCTGTATGAAAGGCAGCAGGGTCTGCAAGAGGATTTCAGAGTAGGTATTTGTATGATTCTGGCACCGTACAAAACATGTCAGGCTTTGTGGATGCAAGAGTTGAGCATCAGAGGATAAACATGCAGAGTTGAATGCATTCTCCATAGTTCCAAGAACAGGAGGACTTACCAGGGGCTTTGGGGAAACATAGACAAGGTTGTGATACTTTTGACCCATAGCAGCTTCCCAGCAGAGTTCCTTCTGAATCCTCTCTAATGGTTCTTTTCCTTTTCTTTGCCTAAAGGAGTACATCCAACTAGGAAGAGCCAGTAGCCATGGAGACCTGAGCAAGGGCTTTAAGTTGTAATTTTCTAAAAAAAAGAGGGTTAAGGCTGCTAAGCTGGCTACAAATGGTCTTAAGGATAAAGGAAAGAAAGATATAAAACAAAGGGATGTCATGGGACTCCAAACAAAAGAGACAGGCCATGTGAAAATTGTTGTAATTTTATAAATATCCTTAACAGCCTAGCTCCTATATAAATAAAAAGAGTCAGACCAAACCCTGCACCTTTGCTAGCTAAAGAAAGTAAAAACATCATGTTTCAAAGAGACAAAGCCTGGAAAGACTGGCATAAAAGCAGAACTCAAAACACATTTCATACATTTAGGCATCTCAGATGTCTTGCTAAGGCCCATATTAAAAAGGCTAAATGAACCTATTCTACCATCCTTCAATATAAATATAAAAAACATTCAAGACTTTTTTGGCATCACTACATATACTAATACATCCTGGCCAAACCACCACACCCTCACCTTTTACTTCTAACACCACTTACTCAACACTGTCTCAATTAAACTTCTACTTTATACAGACAGTACTATCTCTGACTAATAATAAAAAAAAATTCCTCCCCTCTTCCCCAATCCTGTCCTAACTACATACATTCTCCTTCCTTCTGATATCCACCTCTATTATAAGAAAACTTCTCATCAAACTAAAACCAACCACTTTAGCTTCTGACTAACTTACAACAGAATACCTAAAAACAGCAGATGGTTTTGTGTTTTTTCTTGTATCCATACTGATAAACCGATCTATATTTGAGAGATATGTTCCATCCATTGAGAAAAAATCCTGTATAATTCCAATCCCCAAAGGAGGCACATCAACAACTTTTTCAACTACAGACCTGCTGCCATACTCTCCCTTCTGTCTAAAATGCCAGAAAAAAAAATGCATCCATTCCTTACATAGTACATTCACTCTAACAATGTTCTCTCAAAAACCCAGCATGGTTTTAGACATCCCCATAGTACTACCACTGCTCTCAACAAATTCACCAATATCATAAACCACCAAAAGAATGATGGCAACCTGATATCTGTGCCATTCTTACATTTATCAAAAGCATTTGATGCCACATCCCATCAACATGTTCTTACTGAACTTTCTTCCCCTGGCCTCACTCAGCCCTCTCTTACTGAAATTTCTTCCCTTGGCCTCACCCAGCACTCTGTTACTGAACTTTCTTCCCTTGGCCTCACCCAGTCCTCTGTCTCATGGTTCCATAGCTATCTGACTGACAGGCAGTAAACAGTTAAATGGAAACAAAATCTCTCTTCCTTCCTGCCAGTCACTGTTGGGATTCCACAAGGATCAATATTAGGCTCCTATTCAACATTTTTCTAAACAAACTACACACTGCCACCCACCTCACTAGCATAGGCCAATGTGCTGATGACTCACCCCTTAAATGGGCAACCCCATCCCTTCCAACACTTCAGGACATCACCCCAAATTATTCCACTACTATTGAAACTTAGCTAAAAGATACAAATCTACTTTTAAATCCTACAAAAAAAAAACTCCTGAAAAAAACGTATTCTCTTTACCCTTAAGCAATACCAAAATGAAAGAGAATCTTTCAAAATAACCTCATCCTGCAACACAAAAACTGAAACTGTAACCCAAACAAAACTTCTGGGCATTCTTATTGATAATAACCTTAAATATGACTAAGATATATTGCAAGCCATTAAAAAAGCACACCAGAAACTTGTCTCCCTCTGTAGAACCAAACGCTACTTAACAGATGATGCAAGACAAACACTAGTATCTACCTACCTTCTTCCATCCCTTCTATACACCTAACCTGTTCTTACTAACCTAAATACTACAGAGAAAGTTCTCCACCTGTTCCAATAAAGTGGTCAGATTTACTGCCAGCCTTACATATTGGACTCACCATTGCAGAGCTCTGGAACAACTAATCTAGCTTGGGCTACCCAACTGTTAAACTCATACTTATTACTGCACGCAATCAATGCACCAGAAAATGTCCAGGACTAAAATATGCCCTGCAACACTACTCTCCAGGTAGAGACCTTTGCTCAGCCAGTAAGTTCTTAATGATCACAGCAAAATCTATTACGTCAGCAGACAACATTTCTACTAATCCTCCTCAATTTCCTTCCTACCTTAATCCCTCCTTTACATTTCAGTTTCTTTCTGACCTTCACATTTTATCTGTCCCCTTCAAATACTATCCACCGTGATGTTATAAAGTGGTTCGATGTCAATAAGTGCCCCACTATACCTGAGTCATCAGCCATACAATTCCTCTCTCTCTCCCTTGTAGCTTTAATTACCATCTACCTACTGATTAATGTTGCACATCCCTTACCTGAATTTTATTTATCGTAACATGTACACTGCAACCGCCCTTACCCATGTTTTTATAAGTTATGTCTAATGGCTGCTTGTCACATATACTGCATGTGCACTACTTGCATACTAAGTATTTTATACCTGGAATGTAATATAATGTATAATGTCACCACAGAAGAAATACCTGTTCTATCCCTGTATAGTGCCACTACAGAAATGTTACATTTTTGGGCTATAACTCTCTGCTGCACACAACTTAATATACTTTTATCACTTCTAACGCTCCTGTAACATCACATCTCCTTTATCTTCCTTGTGCGTTCTCCCTATCTTCCTTCCTTTCTTTGGGCTGCTCTAACTCTTTATCTTCCTAGGATTTGAACAAGTATTTACAGTAACAAATATTCTTACGTGAAATCTGACAATCTAGCCAAACTGATGATATTGCATTGCATATACCTCCCTGTAATAAAACATTATTTATACACAACCAATGTCATTGTTATTTTTAATACAATGAGGTAACTGATGTCAAGGATGTCTGAATAATGGAAATGTTTTTCATGCAAGAAAGTGACTGTAAATGATGAAACAATGCAAAAGATGTCCATGGTGAGTGTGTAAATGGAGCTTTTCTCACTAGGCCTCTTCTGGAAAAAATGGCACTGCTCAGTCGATCTTTCCCAGTAAACAAATGCCAATAAGTAAATATATAATAAATTGTTTTTAGGTGTCTTGCATGCTGTCATTACACCACAATTACCTTTGTGTGTCTAGATGTCTAAAGAACTATCTATGTAATGCAGCTTTGTAAAAATATTTGTTTTGTTATGAGTATCTCAAATGTATCTGCTGAAGCTTTTCACCCTGGGCCTCAACTGAAAATGGGCTTTGGACAGTCAGACTTGTCTGGTCAATGAAAACAAACAAAAAAAATAAACAATTAAAATAAATAAATAAATACATTTGAGTACCACAGACACATTTCCTCTTGTGCTAGATATAAGACAAAATTTTTCTATAACTTAGTCAAAATATAAAAGGTCCCCAAGGGGTACTTATATGCCCAGAAAACTAATGTACACAATGACTCTAGAAGTATCAGTGTAGATGAATGGTCTGATTTTTAACAGAAAGAAAGTTCTGAATTTTGGTGTCTGCATGTCCCCTTTTCTACCAGCATGTTTGTACTTCAGATGCACAGATGCACATTGTATGAGGAAGGTAAACCAGAAGCTTTTGTATGCTGGCTGGATGTACGATTCTTGGCAATATATGCCCCTACAGTTTATGCTTCTGCAACAGTGATCTAATGATGAAAATCATCCTACAACACCACCCACCTTTGCACACACCGACACACACACACACACACACATATATATATATATATATATATATATATATATATATATTCACTTTACAATCTCGAAATACTAAAATACTGAACTGAATTTTAGTATCTCGAGACTATAAAGCCGAAAGCCCAAAAAACTGACACCCACAATCGCGAATCATTCACATACAGACACCACCACATGAACAAGCACACATACACCTACCTAATGACACTACAACAAACAAAACAACAGACACAAACACAACATAACAAACAAACACATCTACCCTACCTATAAGCAGGGGGGAAGCCCCCTGGCACCCCACACCCCTGCTACTTATATATACTAACTCCGAGATCGCACTAAACACACAAACACATAAAACTCACCACTACACACACACTAAAATCCGTACCCAATACCCTTACAAGAACACCACTTATCTGAATCCTCAGATAAATCCACAAACCGCACCACACGTCACGAATGCGACAGCACAATGGCGGATTCGACATTTCCACATTCAATATTATGGAGTTTTGCGTAACTGCACTTTCACCTTTATAGTCTTGAAATACTAAAATTCGATATTTTAGTATTTCAAGATTATAAAGTGCATGCTAATGAGGTGTAAATGTTGAATCTGATGAATGAATTCAGCAGATTCGACATTTACATGGAATATCGAACGGACTGTCTGTGTAGAAGCTAAGGTATGCCTAGCTCCTACCCTGGAATTCACTGTTTTGCAGGTGGACAAGCCCCCCTGCAACCTCTGTGGGGGGGCTGTGTCCCTCCACACCCCCCTGCTAACTATATACTCCAACTCCGAGATCGCACTACAGTGAAGAAAGGGATGACTTTCTGCACTGTACAGTGAGCTGTACTTATAATATCAAGCTCCTATCAGTGAATGCACACTGGCATTTGCTAATATGAACTCTCTTGCTCAATTAACATTCGGCAACATGGAAATCATCCAAATGCCGTTCGATATTCCCATGTTCACTGAAGGTTAATTCTATCTTTTTATAGTAAACCTAGGTGACTTTATATAGATTATATATATATATATAAATATATATATATATATATATATATATGTATGTATATATATATATATATATATATATATATATATATATATATATATATATATATATATATATCCCTTTGTAAAGCACTTGTTTTGACTAATAATAAATTATATGTACACAAAAACTAGTTTATCATATAGAAGTACTGATTAACCCCTTGGTTACAAGAGCACTTCTTTAATGGATTTCATTTTTTGGTACTCAGACATCCACTTTTTATTTCCATGCCTACACAGTTTACATTTCTGTTGCTGTGCCATTTCAACTTTAATTCTCCAACCTTTCCCTCATGCTAATATGCCAGCTCATAGCATGAATCAAACTTGATACCAGTCTATTGTATCTATGCTAGACCTGACTGCACTTCAAATGACATAAAATAATATGAAAATCCAAAGCAAGAGGTAACTGTCACTTTAAATGAATGCAAACAATGCACAAAAGGTGTGCCCATTTGGATGCACTTGTAGACACATTACTTGTGCAGTAATGTCAGTATGCTGCATTCTGGATTAATGGTCTTCTCCGTGACAAAATTGTCTATTATATTTTGAATTCTGCGTCTGGAAATACTGGGTGCATCCATTTTTGTTCCAAGTGAACTTCCCTTTCCAGTGCCAGTAGTGAGGATTCAGGCTCCTTAATTAGTGGCCCAGAGTTGGGACATCACAGACCCCACCACATTTCCTGAGTATTCCTTTAGGATAGGATTGGCATCTGACTTGGCTGTAGCAAGTGTTTCATTAAAGATTATAAAGCATGCAGATGTGTACAGAGCTAAGGAATTTTTTAACTATATCAAGTAATCACAAATAAATACTATTTTATGTGGGAGAAGGTGAATGGTGGTCACAGATAAATAGGGTAGTCAGAAGCATGCAGCAACAAAATAAGGTTTTGATTTTATCTAGTATTTGTGTCTTGTTTTAAAGGCTGTTCCACTGTATGGGTTTTGGGTCACATGTACATTTTCAGGACTGAGAGAAAGGCCCAAATTCACCTTTGTATTGTATTCAACAGCTGGGCCTAAACATAAATTATTTCTAACTGAGGTGAAGTGGGATCAAAGGTATGCAGTGGATGCAGATGTGGCCACTGATATTTCTTCTAAACAGAGAATTTACAAATCTGAACATCACTATAATACACCTGGGAGGAAATTAAATGGGAATTGTCTTTAAGTTGTTTAAAATGATTTTACCTGACATTTTATATCTGAAGTATACATTTCTTAATACACATACAGACTGTTGTTACATACTTCCATAGCAAGTTCAAAAGCAGGCAAACAATATCAAAAACTATGATTAATGTGATATGTTCCTAAATGGCCAATATCATTTTCTATGGAATTTAAATATTCTTTTTTAACACCTTTATTAAATTTCACTTAAGATATAAGCAAATATACATTAACAGAAAAGAAAACAAACCATTTTAACATTTTTCCATTTATATTTACATCACATATATTTTCTTTTCTACTATCATCAGTCCAACATTACAAAAATTGCTGAATACCTGCCTTCCCTTAAACCTCACTCCTTCTCCTCCAGAACATTATTATGCATGCATTGTTCCAAGAATTTCCATTTACCTCTATGTAATTTGACCATTTTTTTTTCTAAAGATCCATCTTCCAGGTCTTTTATCTATTTTATAGTATTCAATACCTCAAATACAGTTAAGTGTAGACTTTGATTTCCATTTTCTAGTAATTGTTTTTGGCACTCAACAGAATTAACCTTGATAAGGCCTTACTATGTCTAAACAATTCAGATCCTGTATTCCAGCTCACAGTAATTATTTCCTTACTTACAGCCATTTGCTCGCCCAATATTTCTGATAGACTATTCTGTAGGGCATTTTTAAAATCTGCCAGCTTATTACACTGCCAAAACATACATTCCCAGTTACCTCTTTCATCTCCATCACACCTCCAACATGTGTTATCTAGCTGAGGAAAAATTATGCTTGGAGTATATGCAAACACTTCCAAGCAAAAATCCTAAAACGTCTGGACTTGGTTGCATATCTGAGAGCCATACATGTGTCTTCCCATAGTTTTCTTGTAAATTGTTTTTCCACTTTCTCTTCCCAATCTTTTCTAACCTCTGATTGATTCATATAGTTATCATGCAATATTTTATATGCCCTGCTAATTATCCCATTTTAACAGCTGTTTCTGTTCTAGATTCAACTAAAAACTCTAACAGAGCAGGTCTCTCACTTAAAATCGCCCTATCCCTTTCTCTTTGTTTGTACCATGAGTTCAAGCCCTGGTAGGGAAGGCAGTCTCTAGCCTGGCACCCAAATATATTCTTGGCCTCATCCCTCTCTATTACTTTCCTGCTTGAGCTATTTGCTCACAATATCTTGATTCCTTTGCCCAGTTTCTTCTGTAAATTCCAGACCCCTGTTGCCTGTTTTCTTGACTCCTATTTACAGTCATCTGTATTGGCAACATCTCCTTTCTCCATTCTTATATTGGCTTAGTTCTTAGAATGCTTTCTGCTGTTTAATGAATATAATATTCTGTATGGTTGTTATTTATTTATTTTCCTTAAGGATCTGTATCTAAAATTTCTCTCTCTTTCTCTTTGTGTCTTGGACTTCTCCCTTGCTTAATTATCATCCCTTTCTACAATGAATTATAACCTTCTGTGTTATGTATATGAACTTCAGCTGTGTAGCTGTAAATTGTTCTGTAAGAAGGATCAACTTATCCCACTAAACACTCTTTCCCTCCCAGATACATTTATTCAATTCTTTATTAATTATTAGCCATAGCTTCTCCTTGGGTTGATAAAAGTATACCTGACTAAAAGGACTAAAGGGAGTAAAAGCTTTTTCACTGCTTTTCACTGCTTCTGTCTTACTATTCATATCCATAAATAAGAGTGGCTAGTTTCTCAGTTTTATTTAATCTCTTCCTACATATCCTTAGCTGCCATACCAGAAGCATTTTTAATCCATACTCCTAAGTAATTCATCCTATCATGTCCCCATAAATTTGGGTATTGTTGAAACGAAAAGAAAATCAGCAAGAACGTCACTAATGAAACTTTTAATTGGTTTATTCAAAAAGAAAACTGAGCACTTTCGTCTTTACATTTAAAAAAGACTTTCTTTTTGAATAAACCAATTTACAGTTTTGTTGGTGGCGTCCTTGCTGATTTTATTAGTTTGGGTTTTAAGTTTTTTTGTTGTTAAACCAATTTGTGTGTGGGTACATAATTAATGGCTATAATGTTTGTTTAAGTTCATTCATTTTATATCCAGAAAGGATTTGAAACTGTCTCAAAATGCTCCACAACATTAAGATGCCCTTTTCTGGATTTATCTGGTACAAAATAATATCATCTGCAAAGAAAGCCTACTTTTCTTGAGTACCATATCAATTCAATCCTTGTATTTCTGAGTCTGTAATTTTCTTTGCCAATGCCTCTAAATATAAAGCAAATAACAAAGGGGAAAGAGAACACCCCTGCCTCTTTCCTCTTTTCAAACACAGCTTATCTGAGAGGAACCCTCCCACTTTAATTCTTGCCTCTTTTCTTTCATATATCCTTCTAATTAACCTTATTATTGTATCAGGGAATGTAAATACTTCCAATGCCCTACTCATAAAATCACAACATACTCTGTGAAATGTTTTTTCTGCATCAAGAACCACCAATAACAATAGTATCGTCTTACATTCTGCTTCCCACTGGATAATCATTGTTCTGTTAATGTTGTCAAATGTTTGCTTTTCCTCCACAAAACGACACGGTTCCATATCTATGAATTTTGACAACACCTTTGCCATGGAGTTTAAATATTCTTGTCATTGTTTTTTTAATAATGATCTGAAGGCCTTTTCCCATGACAATTGTTACTGTTGTACAAAACCACTATGACAGGATGATAGTGGGTTTGTTAAAGTCAAAACCATTAAGCCTCCTTGGTTAAAAATTACTCTTCAAAGGGAAACTATTTTTATGCAGAGATACCATCAGTAGGAAATCTAACCCTTTCTGTATGTTTTGCAGGCTTCAGAGTTTCCTATTTATGTTAAAAGGATGAAAAAGTACATAGCTTACATGGGGGAGGAGGACTGCAAGGAGTTATATCCATCCCACAGAAAATACTGCAATTTCTATTATAAATATTTTATTTAATTACTTAACAGCTTACTTACTTACTTAATTAATTAATTATATTTTCTTTCCCAGGTTAGACCCATCCATATGAGCTAACACCAGCACAGAAGGAAAGGATCTTAGTTTAATATCTCATCAGAATGATGACATCCGTGCTGCATGATGGTGTCAGTACTGGAAACTGAAACCAAGAAACTGATGTGGAAAGAGAACTCTTCTAATCATCCAGCAGCAAAGGTGAGACTGCTTTCTTTGGACACACTGCCACTGAGATTTTTAACTAACTATAGTTTTGGTAAGTTTGCTGTGGCAAAGGTGGTTCCCAGAAGTCCATTATTTGCAAGCCATTAGGCATCCAAAGTAAAATGGTACAGAGTCCTAACCTTGTTGTATTTATACCTGTTTAAACTGTACTGTGAGTGTGGATTGCTCTTCTAGAAGATAACCAACACAGAATGTTTTAATCCAGTGAACAGCATACCCAGAATATAGAGGTTTGACTTTGATGAGAAGGGACAAGAATATTTTGCAGAGGAACTAACTAACATGCATATTATTTTATATCTATTTTTTTAACCTTTGACCCCCAACTCTAGACACTGCAATATCCTGCTCAGGCTGTAAGTCAACATACAGCATTTTCCCTCTCTGATTTGGATGGAAGGCTGCTGCCAGATGGTACTTTTACATCTAATGAAGCTATTATCTTTAGAATGGACACACTGAAAATAATGTTTTATTGAAGTCACATGTGCCACTCTTTTGAGAAGATTGTTGCATAAGGCAGTGCAGAAGAATATACAGAAGGGCAGCATTTTCAAAGTTAATGTACAGTTTGTGACAGTGCAGTTTAAGAATATATGTATTTTGAAAACATCTTTACTGAATTATCACCGGTGACATAGGCAAACCCACATCCATACAAAAGTAATCAAACCATATCAACAGGTTCACATTCACAAACATTATACATCACATATAATCTTCTATACAGTAGAATCGACCCAGCATTACATAAAATGTTCAATTCCTGCCTTCTCTTAAACCTCATTATTGCGTAAGTCAACTAGTACAGAGCAGATGGACTTTATGTTATGTTTTTATTTACTAGTGAAAGAGTGTTGGTAAGGTAAGTGCTAGAACTACAACATTTTTGGGAATCAGTGTTAATGTATTTATATTGCTGGGGCTGGGCTATAACTTTTATGCCAGTTGTGGTATGTCTCATTTCAATTTCTTGTACATCTTGAAGTTAGATCAGAGGCAACATACCCCCCGACAGCCTTTCATTTCTTTTTCTATTGTTTTATAATAGATGCATGTGCTGTGGTTTTGTGTAATTTAATTACATTTTTCTTTTGGTTCAGTTTACTCTTAGGTATTCCCGCTAAGTGCCCTAATGAGCAAACGTTCTGGGGGAGTGACAATGTCACCTTGCTGAAATAACTTATAATACTTATGTTAAAGTTTTGATGTCTGTTTTGATACGTGGTAATTAAGAGATACTAGGCAATACTTTGTGCATGTTTAGTATAGCTAGTTGTAATAAAGTGTTGATCTCCTTACTAGTAGTTAGAGAACCTGGTAACTCATAAACAACTATGACAAAGCATTTTGTTGCCAGTTGTAAAAATATTTTTTCATAGAAATAAATAACTGTTGCATTATCTTGCAAGCGCCATAATGTTCCCTTCTCTGCATCAGTTTGCTGACTACTGTGCACTGATGCTGCTTACATTCCCAGGCTTTTAGCTTTGTGATGTGCAGAGACGTTGTCAGCTGTGTCAGCTGTCTGTGTGAGTCACACACAATAACAGTGGGAATATAGTTGCACAAGACACCCCAATATAAAATGCAATCTGTAACCTGTAGCTTCCCACATGCAGAAAAGTAGAAATGATGCAAGGAACATTCCTGTCTATAATACAGTGTTACTAAGCTACAAGCAAAACAAATAAATAACTGTGTACTGTACTGCCCCTCAAAACATTCTCAGACATTTGACTTCTATAAATATGTCATACAATCTGGTTGGATTATCTGGACTTCTTTTAGGTGAGGCATACTGTTTTAAATCAGAGAAAATAAATCCTAACAGTATGACTTATCAGAAAAACAGATCTCATTTTTCCCTCCTGGTATTCAAAGATTTCTGTAAACTAACATTTTGCAACTATAAACTTTAGCCAAACCATCAGTAGAGGGCAAGACATCTGTCTATGATTCTCATGACCTTAGTCTGGAAATCAGCCTAGGCCATCAGAGGGCGAGTCATGGAAAGGATGTCTGGATTTATTGTCATTTGACTGCTTTCCATCCCTTGAGAATAGTACGGGTGTGGAAATACCATTGTGCTGAAGGATGGCGCTCGGAAAGTTCCTTAAACTGCAAGGGGTATGATGCAGGCAGATGGTGGACATTTTATGACATCACTGTATCATGAATCAGGAGGATGTTTGTTTCCAGTTAAACGGGTTCTGATTGTGCAGATACTGTATATCAATTCCTGAATTACTGTTACTGCTTGAACAGGAACTTGTGATATCTCTAGTCTATGAAGTCACCACTAGCTATAGATTTCGAAGTAAGCCTTGGGGAGGAATCAGTGTAAATTGGATTTGGGTGTAGCTTATCACTCTGCTTAACCATGAAAAAATAAATAAAAAATAAATCAAAAGGGTTGTGTGTTGCACACTTCCTAAATAAGCAGCTGGTCAATTTAAACTTCCCAGAAGAGCATTATTCTTTTCTGAAACAGCACAATCTTGTGTTATATATCACTTCATATTGCTTTATCTACTTTTAATTTGAATTCTGTGAGAATTCCAGATCATGCACAGAATGAAAAACAAAAACTAAGTGGTATTATTTGTAAACCAGACACACATCTTGTAGAATTACTGGGCTTCTCAGTAGTTTGAGAGGTGCAGATAAATGACTTACAAAAGCATTTGTGCTGTGCCATTACATCTGAGAGTTGATGAGCACTTGGTTAGGGATATTGTATCCTTATCTATACACACACACACACACACACACACACACACACACACACACACACACACACACACACACACACACACACACACACACACACACACACGTGCACCCCCTCTTACACACTTTAACAACTTTTAAAAATACTAACTTCGAGGAATACTTATTAAACAGCCAGGCTTGATTGACTTTTGACCCGAACAGGCATTAGCTGTTTATTTTAGTAAGAAAACGGAGGAAGTGTGTAAACCTATTCCTTTTTCCTTCTTTTTTAATTGAGTTTGTGTGCTGGAGTTACCCTTTTGTTTATTAAGTTTGTGCTCTGCTTTTTCCCTGTTTTTCCTTTGCTTTTCTCTTGAGTTAATGTTAGTTGTTATTGAAATGTAAATAATATCTATCTGAATTTGAATGGCTGTTGTATGTTCCAAAGTAATGTCATGTTATCAAATAAAAATTGTGTTCACAAAAAATGCTAACTTTGCAATTACTCAGCAGTGGGGAATAATACTAAATCCATTATATTCTTTGAGAGTTTTAGGATTAAGAAAGATGGTTGCTCTAGGATTAATATTGGATGCGCTTATGTGTGCGTTGTAGATTTTTGTCCATATGGGGTTCCAGACTTTATCTGTAGGATGGAAGTTGGTTATGTGTAAAATATGGCTGACATTTATTATATGGTAGTATGTTAGAAAATGTGGAAGGGCCAGGCCCCTCTTTTCTTTGGGAAGTGTTAATTTAGTATAGCTAATTCTGACATTTTAGGGTACCACACAAATTTCCCCAATATAGTATTCAATTTTGAGAAGAAAGTATTTGGAATGCTTTGATTAAGGGCAAAGAGGTGGAAAAGAATTTTGGGTAGGATATTCATTTTTATAATAGCTACTTTTGAGAGGAAGGAAAGGTTTAGATTCTTCTACCTTGTGAGATCTTCCATGACTTTTGACCATGTTTTGTATAAATTGTTATTAATTAGTTCATGTTGGGAATGGGAGAAGTTAATACCCAAATATTTAAGTGTATAATTAACTTTGATCTTTGTTTCTGGAATGAAAAATTCTTTATGGCTAAGAGAGTTTAAAGGAAAGATTATTGATTTGTTGGGATTCATGGCATAGTTTGAAATTTGTGAAAATTTGCCAATAGAGCTTAGAGTTTTTTCTAGATCAGTTGAAGGTAGTTCCAAATAAATATTTAGATCGTCTGCGAAGGCGGTATATTTCACTGGTATTTTATATATAAAGACTGGATGATGGAATGTTTTTTGGCTTAATTTTAACAAGAGAACTTCAAGATATAGATTAAATAAATAAGGTGAAAGCGGACAACCCTGCCTTGTACCATTTATTATTTGAATTGGGCTTGAATTCTTCTTGTTTATGTTTAGGGTAGTAGATGCCTTGTTCACCCTATATTAATAAAAAATATCATGGGGTTCCAAAAGCTGATAACATCTCTCGATTTGAAAAACTCATTAGTGATGGCTCAACCAATTCATTTAAACCCCAACTTCAAATTGAGTAACACCATGTTAAATCTTGATAGTTTTCCATTCATCAAGAACTGTACAGTATGGGACTTCTACAAAATTAAAGACTTACCCTTTGAAGCCATCATAGCCTCATGAGCAGGCAATAAAAATACTACATAATTATTAAACAAATACTAAACCTAATATCTCTGGTTACAGACAAGATTAAAGTTACCCAATCAGAATTTCAGCTATATCAGAAACTAATAACCCAACTTCTGTTAAGGACTAAAATGCTTTCTAATGTATACAGATTAATAACAAAAATTAAACATCAAGATAATATTCTATTCTCTAAGTACTGGGATAGCCAAAACAAAGAAATAACACTTGACCAAAAACTTGAGGCAATTGACCCAACAATAAAATTAACCCCTTTTAAGAAACTGATATATACTCAGTTCATGATAAACAATAATGCCTACATTACGCCTTTATTCCTAAGTAAAATCAACCCAAATGCCTCGCCTTTGTGCCCAACCTGTCCTAATTCGGTAGCAGATACACTTCACATATTTTGGTCCTGTAAAAATGTGTATAAACTATGGTGCTCCCTAAGAGCACAACTTGAAAAAAATGGGATACATGAGGTCAACCCTATCCTGGGAAATGTCGATTCTGAATATTTTTCCTAGTCCCTATAAATATGAGCTGAAACATATTACTGTAACACTATGTGCACTACTTAAAACTTATATTACACTAAACTGGTTAGTTAGGTCCAAAACATCCTGGAAGGAGTTCAAGTCTATGACTATCAAATATGTATTAGCAAGTAAACTAAAGACAACAAGCAAAAAGAAAATAAACCACTTCCAAAAATACTGGAATAACCTTATAGAAGTTCTTAAATGATAACATTCCTCGCTTTAACTCCTATATTTCTCCTTACTCCTCTGGCCGCGTCCCTGTTTCCCTATTATTTAATATCCCCACTTCGGATGGAGTATTAACTCTAGCCTAGATACTTTTAGGTTCATAGGTTCATACTAGGCTAGCTGCCCTAGGGCATTTATAAGCCTAGCCAGAGTGTGTGTGGCTTTCGCCACCCCTTGGGATGAGAATACTAAGCCCATTTAGCATTTAGTTTACTGTGCCTCTGTCTAGTAGTGACACAGAGATGACCCCAGGGGAAAACCTATGATCTCCCATTCACTAGTCAAGATTTCTCTTGAAGAGAGTCAGTGAAGGGCTCTGCCTAACATGGACTGGGATTCTGTTCCAGAGAGTAGGGAGCCTCTGGGTTATGAATCTGTCTCTCCAGCACGTCCTATTTATTTCTGTGTTGAGGTTCAAATCTCTCGCTCTCGTGGCTCTGATGGATTTGGATTTTCTGAGGTGGAGCATGTCCATTAATTCGGGATTGGACATGGCCTTGTATGTCAGGCATAGATCGCCTCTGAGTAGGCGGTATGCGACTGAATAGAGCTGGAGTTTCTTCAGCCGGGCAGCATATGGCATATGTTTGAGACCCTTTATCCTCTTGGTGAGGAACTTTTGGGGTCTTTCTAACTGCTGCAGGTGTCGGGTAAGATACATCCCGAATGGGGCATTGTACTCAATCATGGGCATTGTACTCAATCATGGGCCTTTCAATTTTAAGTCCCCAACTCTACTCTAACCCCTGAAAAATCAAAATAGAAACCCTATTACTATGCTCTTATACCCTAGTATCAGTAGAAACAACTATCTTCATGCTAATACCTCCATACTTAGTGACAGCCAAATGTACATATTGTAGATAGTTAAAGCAAATAGGTATTGGGTTTACGATCTTATACTCTTACATATGATTATTCAATATTTTAAATTCTTAAGACTCCCTTTCACTATTCTATATTAAATTCTAAAACACTTGCACATGGGAGGTCAATTGTTTTCCTTGTAATTTTGTGCTGAACCTATATGATATCAACCAAGTATTTACTAACTGTATCCTCCTTCTTTATGTCCATCCTATATGCTTTTGTTGTATGACCTGTATTTGTATTTGTATTTGTATATTAATAAAATGCAATAAAAATTAGATTGCAAAAAAAAAAGACTAAATCCATTATCCCATTGTCTCACAATCTTTCAAAACCACAGTCTGAGCCATCTTCTTGCAGTGTAAGTGGATGTCACATATAGTGTAAGTGAATGGCACATACAGTGTAAGTGAATGGCACATATAGTATAAGCGAATGGCACGTAAAGTGTAAGCAGATGGAGATGGCATGTGCAGTGTAAGCGAATGGCATGTACAGCGTACGTGAATGGCACGTAAATATTTATTATCATTTACTTAAATAACAAACAAACTACTACCACGACCTTAAAATGTAAGTGAACGGCACACAAGAATCCATTGCCATTCACTTACCAATACAGTACCAATATTCATATACAGACAAAATGCATTCTGATGAAATTATTCTGGAGGTTGGCTTAGAAGATTAAGGCGCTGTTAAAAAGCTGTTTCCTTTGGTCCAGTGGTGCAAGGTTTGATTTCCTCAACTTCCATTGCTTTACTGTGCATGTCCATGTAGATCAGTGCTCTACCCCAACATGCAAATAAAATAAACAAAGCTATATCTGGTTTACACACAAATGGTTGAGTGTCATTTTGTAAAATGAACCGTCAAAACTGTTTGGTTGATTCTGGAGCTGCCAACAACCCAGAGGTGACATGGATTCCTATCCCCATAGGACCTTTGTTTTGTGCTTGCTTCTGAGTTTTGTTGAGATGGTTCTGATGTTTTTTTTTTTCTGGTTTACATTCATATGGTCAAGCGCACATTGCTCGACCATACATTTAACTGACATTTCAAAGCGAATCTCGTATTGCCAAATGGTCGGAATGTTGTAAAAACACCGGATTCGACATTTCCAACTGCTCTACAGCCTAAAACGAATGCTAACACGGGTCAAAAAGGGGACCGGATTTTGCGATTCGCAACACTTGCAGTCGCATTTTTGCAATGTTGCCGCACTCCTTTCGGCCATACCCGGTCGATCATATGCATGTACACCTTTTTTTCTTGCTGGTTTATATCTATATCTATTTATATGTATGTATATACATATATAAAATTATATCTAGTCATTCTAATGCTCATAAATTGATCCACAGTCATGTGTGTGGGTGTGAAAATATATATATATATATATATATATATATATATATATATATATATATATATGTGTGTGTGTGTGTGTGTGTATGAATGTATGTATATATATATATATATATATATATATATATATATATATATATATATATATATATATATATATATATATATAAATATATATACAATAATACTGATCTCAGTTTATACCAGTCTGATTGAATTCATTGAATTCTGCTTTAATGTATATTTTCTGTATATATTGCTGTAGTCAAACAAACTGGATTCCTGCTTTTATGTATATATTGTGTATATGTTACTATATTTACTATCTGTAACACTGTTTCTGCTTCTGTACTAATTAATGTTTATATTTTTTCTGTATCTTGTTGGAGCTTTTCTCCCCGGGCCTCCACTGAAAATGGGCTCTTTTAGGCCCAGTGGACTTATCCCAGTAAACAAATGCAATAAATAAATAAATATATATATATTTATAAATATATATATATATATATATATATATATATATATATATATATATATACAGGTCTACTTCTAAATTTTGAAGTTTCAAAACTTCAAATATCTTTTAGTTGAGACCATAAGATTGAAGTTTTGAAACTTCGAACCATTTAAATGGAGATCACCATACAGCGTGGAAATGTATATTTTCTGTTTTCCTTCCTGTAGTGCGATCTCAGAGTTGGTATATGTAATTAATTAGCAGGTGGTGTGGGAGGTGCAGGGGGACTTGTTCCCCTGCAAAAAAATAAAAAAAAAGATTTTTATGTTTTTATTTTTTATTTACATTTTGAAGTTTATTATTTTATTAAATAATTTGTTATTTAAATAAGTTTATTATTATTATTATTATTATTATTATTATTATTATTATATTGTATTACTTTAAATAGGGTAGTTAATTTAACTCAGGGGAGGGTATTTTTTTGTATATGAGTGTTGATAAATGTCTCTGCTCTTTCTTGCATGTATTGGGAGTAGTATTGTATTTATTAGTTATGTTTATTCTTCTACTTGTATATGTTGTTTCACTTTCCTTTGTAATTTCAAGAACTGAGCTGATGTACGAAAGTTTGTTTAGGCTACATGACAATAAAGTTTACTTTGATATATGCACACACCTCTCTCTCTCTATAAATATATATATATATATGTATGTATATATATATATATATATATATATATATATATATATATATATATATATATATATATCTATATATATATATATATATATCTATATGTATACACACACACACAGACACACACACACACCATTTATATAGCATTTACACAAACCTGGGAAGGTCAAAAAGCTGTTTTCAAGTTTTCATAATGCAGATCCGGAAAATGGTCAACTCCGCATTAGCGAATGGTAGTGTGCATTCGCTAATGTGAAATTGATGTTCTGATAACAGATCACATTACAGTGGGGATCGGAAATGTACCCTTTTCTCACTGTAGTGCGATCTTGGAGTTGGAATATATAATATGCAGGTGGACTTGCCCCACTACAAAAATGTTACCAGTAACATGGACTTTCAACACTGGAACTTCGGTGTTCAAATGTTGATTTCGTGTTAGCATTTCCGAAATGTTGGGAATTTGTTATTACCAGTTTTGGCAAACCGGTTTGATCAAAGGGTGGAAAATTATTTTGATTTTCCACATTCTGATAGTAAACACACACACACACAGGCAGTAATGCTGCCAAAAATCAGAATGTCGTTTGCAAAATGTCAAGTGTACTGTATAGTCAAACACGCTTATGTGAATGCAGTAGTGCATTCGCATAAGTGTGTTCGACTATATGTCCGAGATTGCAGTACAGTGGGGATTGGAAATTCATCCATATCCCCACTGTAAGTGTGATCTCGGAGTTGGAATATATTAGTAGCAGGGGGTGTGGGGGGGGGTGATATATCATATAGGAGTTTGATTTACATCAGCTCCTATATGGCTTTCACATCACATTTTCTGTGACAATGTCGACTCAAATGTGTCGAACATTTGGAGCGATGTGTATGCTCAAAATAATTGGTTTCGGTTTTGGTTTTTGTTATTTGTTTTGCCATTCAAAATAACGATTTTTATTTATTTATTTTCTTTTGTTTACTGGGAAAGTCTGACTGGGCACAAGCCCTATTTTCAGCGTAGGCCCAAGGAGAAAAGTTCTACTTAAAATACATATTTACAATGAACAACAATAAAAAATAAATATTTTAAGCATTACTTTGTAGGTAGTATTGAGACAAATAGTAAAACACATTTACCATATTTTTTAGAGGTTATGTTATGTTAACATATGTCAAAGACATGTTAAGATGTAATAGCTGGAGATACAACAGCAATGATAACACACATAGGTTCAGTATATGTATATTGGCATTAATGAGGTCGGATGTCAGTAGAGCAGGAACAAAAAATAGAAGAGGAGGAAGGGTATAAGCAGAAATAATTGAGAAATAACATAAATGGAAAGAGTTCTTATAGTGCAGAGGTTGCAATAACAGTAGATAGGTAAGTCAATGAGGTGGGTAAGCAAGGAGTATTAGTAGGAGAGGATTACAGATATAGGTTAGTTGGAGAAGCAGTAATGGAGATGAAAGAGAAAAAGACAGGGATAAGAAAAAAACATGGTGATTGATAGAGAGATTGGCAATGGAAGAGAAACAGAAAATGGTGGGTTTAGTCAGGATGGGAGCATGAGCATAGTCATGAGGAAGTCAGGTGTCATTTCTGGTTGTGTGGTAATATGGTTCCTTGTGTCTGATTGTACTGTGGTAGGGAGTGGGAGATTTGCCCTTTCCCCACTATAGTGCGATCTTGGATTTGATATATATAATTAGCGTGGGGTGTAAGGGGTTTGATGAATCAAATTTCCAGTGATTTGATGGTTTGATGATATAATATAGACCCATATATACATATATATATATATATGGGTCTCCTTTACATAGGTTCATAGGTTCATAGGTAGGTACTAGGCTATCTGCCCGAGGGCATTTATAAGCCTAGCCAGAGTGTATCAGCTTTCACCACCCCATTGATTAATTAACTGATCCTCTGTCAAGCAGAGCCAATGAGGTGATCCCAGGGATGTATTTTCTGTTACCCATCCACTCGCAAGGTTTCTCTTGAAGAGTGTTAGTGAGGGGCTCTGCCTACTGTAGATAGGAATTTTGTTCCAAAGCATGGGGAGTTCCTGACAGGAATCTATCCCTCCAGCATGTTCTATTTATTGTTGTGGCAAGGTTTAGCTCACTAGAGCGCGTGGCTCGCAGTGACTTGGATTTCTTTAGGTGGAGCATGTCCATCAATTCTAAGTTGGACATGGCTTTGTAAGTCAGGCAGAGATCACCTCTGAGTAAGTGATATGCCACTGAGTACAGACGGAGTTTTTTCAGTAGGTCTGCTTAGGACATATATTTGAGGCCAGTAATCCTCTTGGTGAGGTACTTTTGTGGTCTTTCTAGCTGTTGGAAGTGTCTTGTGAGGTACATCCCAAATGGGGAATTGTACTCTATGATGGGTCTGATGAATGATGAGTAGAGGGGCACTATAACCTCTTTATTTCTAGATGCGAACCCTTTAGCAATTAGATGGGCCACATAGTAATCTCTCCTTTGACAATCATATTGCCAAAGTAGTTAGGAAATCCTTCTATTTACCTGGGTCAACAGATCTCTTATTACCTCTTCTGTATTAAGGGGGCTGCCACCTATGTGGTAATTCGTTGGTGTTTTGTTTTTCCCAAATGGGATGACTATGCATTTTTTGGCATTTAGCTTGAGGCCATGACTTTGACACCAGGTGTCCGTCTCAGTAAGGCCTTTTTGGAGGATGTCCGTGTCAGCCGGAGAGTCAGTTATGGCTCCCAGTTTGCAGTCATTGGTGAACTTGGTGAGCCATAGTCCTCCTGTGTTTGCCTGTACTTCTGAGAAGTATATGCCGAACAGTAGGAGTCCCAGGACCAAGCCTTGCAGGACACTACTTGTGACTGGTTTAGAGTCGGACCTGGAGCTTGCAATTCTTACCGTGTGAGTTCTGTCTGTAAGCCAGTTGGCAAACCATCTCGTGATTTAGGGGTTTATGTTCAGGCTGGTGAGTTTTTCTATAATACCTGAGTAAGGAATGGTGTTGAATGCCTTGGCGAGGTCAAGGTAGGCAGTGTGAGCCACCTTTCCCTCATCTATGGCCTTGGTGACTGTCTCAAAGAAGTCAACCAGGTTTAGTAGGTATGATCTGCCCTTAACAAAGCCGAACTGGGTCGGGTCAAGTGTTTGGAGGTTCCCAATGTCTTTGTTAATGAGTTCCATGATGAT